>NW_020867598.1:0-46980 GCF_003369695.1 Bos indicus x Bos taurus | reverse complement strand
CTTACCTTGGGTGTGGGGAATCTCTTCATGGCTGCTCCAAGAAAGCGCAGCCATTGCTCCTTACCTTGGACGAGTGATATCTCCTCACTGCCACCCTTCCTGACCTCGGAGTGGGGTAACTCCTCTCATCGCCACCCCTGACCTCAGACGCTGGGTATGTCCTCTCGGCCTACCCCCCTGACCTCGGACGTGGGGTGGCTCCTCTCGGCCGTCCCTGCGCCATCGCCAGTCTGGTACTCTCGGCCACTGCCCCTGACCTCGGAGGTTGGGTAACTCCTCTTGGCCGCCGCCTTTCGGGCATGGGGTACTCCTAGCTTCTGCCCCTGACCTCGTACGTGGGGTGGCTCCTCTCAGCCGCGCTTAGCGCGCCCATCGCAGCCGCCTGCGCTTTAGTACGCCCGTCGCAGCCGTCTGCGCTTTTGACCAACCTAGGTAGCATATTGAAAAGCAGAGACATTACTTTGCCAACAAAGGTCCATCTAGTTAAGGCTATGCTTTTCCAGCGGTCATGTATGGATGTGAGAGTTGCACTGTAAAGAAAGTTGAGCACCGAAGAATTGATGCTTTTGAACTGTGTTGTTGGAGAAGACTCTTGAGGGTCCTTGGACTGCAAGGAGATCCAACCAGTCCATTCTAAAGGAGATCAGCCCTGGATGTTCTTTGGAAGTACTGATTGTAAAGCTGAAACTCCAATACTTTGGCCACCTGATGTGAAGAGTTGATTCATTGGTTGACTCATTGGAAAAGACCTTGATGCTGGGAGGGATTGGGGGCAGGACAAGAAGGGGGAGACAGAGTATGAGATGGCTGGATTGCATCACCGACTTGATGGACATGAGTTTGAGTAAACTCCGGGAGTTGGTGATGGACAGGGAGACCTGGCGTGCCACGATTCATGGGATCACAAAGAGTTGGAGATGACTGAGCGACTGAACTGAACTGAACTGAATGATGATCCCATTGCCATTTACCTTTTTGTTTGGGGTTCAATTTTATAAACCTCTCCTGTTGTTCCTGTCTAGAGAAGATCATTTAGCATTTTTTTAAGAGCTGGTTTGATGGTGGTGAATTCTCTCAGCTTTTGCTTCTCTGTAAAGCTTTTGATTTCTCCTTCATATCTGAGTGTGATCCTTGCTGGGTACAGTAATCTTGGTTGCAGGTTTTTCTCTTTCATCACTTTAAGTATGTCATGCTATTCCCTTCTAGACTGAAGAGTTTCTGTTGAAAGATCAGCTGATATCCTTATGGGGATTCCCTTGTGTGTTATTTATTGCTTTTCCCTTGCTGTTTTCAATATTTGCTCTTTGTGTTTGATCTTCATTAATTTGATTAATATGTGTCTTGGGGTGTTTCCCCTTTGGTTTGCCCTGTTTGGGACTCTCTGATCTTGGACTTGAGTGGCTATTTCCTTCCCCATTGTAGCCAAGTTTTCAACTATTATCTCCTCAAGTCTTTTCTCATGCTCTTTCTTTTTGTCATCTTCTTCTGGGACTCCTATGATTCAAATGTTGGGGCATTTAACATTGTCCCAGAGGTCTCTGAGATTGTCCTCATTTCATTTAATTCTTTTTTCCTCTCTGCTTCATTTATTTCCACACTTCTATCTTCCACCTCATTTATCCTCTTTTCTGCCTCAGTTATTCTACTGTTGGTTCCCTCCAGAATGCTTTTGATCTTACCTGTTGCATTATTCATTATTTATTGACTCTTCTTTTTCTTAAAGGTCCTTGTTAACAATTTCTTGCATCTTCTCAATCCTTGTCTCTAGTCTATTTATCTGTAGCTCCATTTTGTTGTCAAGATTTTGGATCATCTTTACTATCATTTTTCTTAATTCTTTTTTAGGTAGACCCCCTATGACCTCCTCCTTTGGTTTGGTGAGTATTTATCATGTTCCTTTGCCTGATGAATATTTCTCTGTCTTTTCATTTTGTTTATATTGCTGTGTTTGGGGTGCCCTTTCTGTAGGCTTGAAGTTCGTGGTTTCTCTTTGTTGTGGAGTCTGCTCCCTGTGAGTAGGGTTGCTCTAGCGGCTTGTCAAAGTTTCCTGGTTGGGGGAGCTTGTGTCTGTCTTAATGGTGTGTGGAGCTGGATCTCTTCCTCTGGAATGCAATGAAGTGTCCAGTAGTGAGTTTTGGGGTGTGTATGGGTTTGGCATGGCTTTGGGCAGCCTGTGTTTTAATGGTCAGGGTTGTGTTCCTGCTTTGCTGGGGAATTAGTGTAGTATGTCTTGCTCTGGAACTTGTTGGCTTTTGGGTGGAGCTTGGTTTCAGTGTAGTTATGGAGATTTTGGGTAAGCTCTTGTCTATTAATGTTCCATGGAATCAGGAGTTCTCTGATGTTCTCAAATTTGGAGTTAAGCTTCCTGCCTCTGGATTTCAGTCTTTCTCTTACAGTAGCCTCAAGACTTCTCCATTCATACAGCACAGATGATAAAACATCTAGGTTAGTGGTGAAACAATTATCCACAATAAGGAACAGCCAGAGAGATTCACAGAGTTACATACAGATGAGAAGATGGTGGAGGGAGTTAGAGGTAATCAGGAGGAGAAGCGGGGGGTGGGGTGGGGTGGGGGGCAAAAGGGGAGAGAGCAATTTAGCCAGTAATCAGTTACCTAAGTATTCTCCACAGCCCAGAACACCCAGAGAGATTCACAGAGTTAAGTAGAGAAGAGAAGGGGGAGGAAGGAAATAAAGGTGACCTGGGGATAAAAAGAGAGAGTCCAAAGGGGAAGAGAGCAATCAAGCCAGTAATCACATCCTTAAGTGAAAATGGATACTAAAGATTAGATTCTTAAAGGTACAAAATTGATAACAAATACCCAAAAGCAAAGATTAAAAATCTAAAATAGAGGTTAGACTCTCAAAAAACAAATAAAAAATACAAAACAAGATCAACCATAAAATTAAATATTTTGACAAGGTAATAACAGGTTATAAAAATGAAAATTAAAGGAGTAATAAAGAACTTAAATTTTGAAAAAAAATTAAAAAGTGATAATAGTAAAAGTATATCTAGGAATTTCTCTGGAGCTTTTGTGGGAGTGTGGGGTCAGTTCAGTTTCAGATAGTTCCTTGTTCCAGCTTGTACTTGTTCTCAAGGTCTATAGGCCCTCTTCAATGATCAGTCAATGTTAACAACAGGGTTTTAATTGGTTGCACCTCTCACTTCCAGAGCAGCTCCCTCTTCTTTATTTTGGCTTCCTCTGTTTGCAAGTCTTTTGGTGTCTAATTTCCACCATGACACAAAGGGGTGAAAGCAGTCACTTATTTAGCCTCACCTGTTCAGTTGTGTTGTGGGGAGGGAGGGACACTGTGAACAAATATCACTGTATGTGTTGGGAGTGCTTACAGTGTATGTACCACACTGGGTTTGCCACAGTCCAAGGAGACACGTGCTTCCCAGGTCTACACTGCTCAGGCTCCAGGGTGCTCTGCAAGGGCACTATCCTAAGTGGGCCCTGTGTTTTGCACACTTCCCAGGTCTAAGCTGCTCAGGTTCTCAGGTACTCAGCAAGGGCACAGGCCCAGTTGGGTGTGTGTTTTGTGCCTTTCCCAGGTTGGAGAAGCTCAGGTGGCCAGGTGCTTTGCGAGTGCCCTGTCCCAGGTGAGCTGTGCATCTTAATCACCTCCCTGGTCCCAGACACTCAGTTCCCCGGGTGGACCATGAGAGCACCATCTATGCTGTGCTGTGTGTCTCCTCCGGGGAGCTGATCTCAGGCTGCGACCCTTCTGGCAGATGTCAACCATCCAGGATCCCAGGAAGACGTGCTTAGCAACTGGGAGCCTGCTCGCAGTTTTGTGGAGGATGCCGCCCTCTGGGGCTGAGAGTACAGCAGCTCCTTGCCTTCTGGCTCTGGCTGTCACATGCCTGCCTCTCCGACTCTGGGTGGGAGGAGCCTACATGCAGCCAGCTAGCTCTCCTTTGGTATTTGCTCAATCCTTTGTTCTGTGAGTGTGCCTGGCTGTGCATTAAAGCCTTTCACATGAAAGGTTTTTTTGTGTGTATGTGTGTCTCTCTGGCAATTCCACAATTTGGGTTGCTATCTCATGTTAGTTCCCTCAGATTGTCCTCAGGGCATTCAGGCCCAGTCCTTGCCCTAAGAACTGATGATGCAGTCCACGCCTCCCTGCCCAGCCCCAACTCCCTGGTGGCAGACATGAGCATCTGGGCTACTTTTCAGCTTGGCAGTTGTAGTTAGGTGCATATTCTGTGGGGTTTTATTTTCTCCCAGTTATGTTGCTCTCTGAGATTCCAAAACTCCCCACAGACCTGCCTGTGAGAAAGTTTCCCACTGTGTGGAAAGTTCTCCTCCTTTACGACTCCCTCCCCAGGACGGGTCTCCATCCCTAAACCTTGTCTCTCTCTTTGTCTTTTATATTTTATCCTACCTCCTTTTGAAGAGAAAGGGCTGCCTTTCTGGGTGCCTGGTGTCCTCCACCAGCATTCAGAAGTTTGTTTTGTGGAAGTTGCTCAACATTCAGATAATCTTTTGATGAATTTATGGGGAGAGAAACTGGTCTCCCATCCTATTCCTCCACCATCTTGAGACCGCCCCCTTGTTTCCGTTTTCAAAAGAAGAAAATCAGTAAATAAAACCTGTGGAGACACCTAGATTTAGTGATGGGACAACATAGGCCACTCCTGTTCTGAGTACTTCTATTTCCTATAAATAGCAGGAAAGTTATCTACTGACAGAGATGGTTTAGGTAGAGGCTATTTATAGATGCAATGATGAGAAAGCATGGAATATTCAACAGGAAAGAAAATGAAGTAGGGAAGTGTCATAAGATTGACAAATGGTGTTAAATGTCCTCTTAGATTTGCAAAGATTATAAAAAATGATAGGAATCACGAATTGTATGACTTTCTCAAAGAACTTTCAGCTGCTTCAGCACAGAAAAGGCAGTACTCAGGTTGAGCTAGGACTGAATTTTTTCCTAGATATGATAGAACAAGAAGAGAATTAAACATGTTAGTATAAGAGTAATTATATTGCTGGACCATAAATTTTAAGCTGGGTGAAGAAGGGAGTGAAGACTTTATTTTTAATTAATGAATGAGTAATTGGAAGGACAACAGATTGGAGGCACTTTGAAGATGAAGTTGAATACTACAAGAAGTAGTATTGGAATGGGATCCTAGGAGAGGAGGCTTTAAGGAGAGACCATAGTAGTCAGAATGGATGCTTGAAATCAATATTTGGAAGGGGCTCCAGTAAACATGATGATAATGTCTGAGGTAGTACATGAAATCTGTAGGCTTGAGGAGATAACTAGAGGCAAAGGGAATTATGACATCAGTGTTAGATGAGTCATCCAAAAAACGTTGATTGACTCCACATGATTAATTTTTGAGAATAGTTGCGAAAATAAGGTAGTTTGGTATTGCGGTGAAGCAAAGGAAATGAACCAAGTTTTATAAAGCTTTTGGTGAACATGAGTTCAAAGAAGGTTGACGCATAACATAATATAGAAAGGAAAACTAGCAGCATAGTCTCAGAGTATGTATAAGCTCGAAAGGAGACATTTTTTAAAAATTAATTATTTTAATTGGAGGCTAAATACTTTACAATATTGTAGTGGTTTTTGCCATACATTGACATGAATCAGCCATGGGTTGTACATGTGTTCCCCATCCTGAACCCCCCTCCCACCTCGCTCCCATCCCATCCCTCAGGGTCATTCCAGTGCACCAACCCTGAGAACCCTGAGGAGATGGTTTTTGAAAGAGAAGGAAGGATTAGTGCCTTGAAGCCTTAAAAATGACATCCCACCTCTGAATATGAATTATGAGTGTTAAAAAGTCTGTAGAATGGGAAAGTAAAACTATAAAGGGTTGTGAGGAAAATTTAGGCAGCAATGGATGCTCATTGTCTTACATGATAGATTCATGGATATATATACAAACATAAAATTTGACAATATAAGCATTTGCAATGTTATATATCAGCTATATCTTGAGAAAGATTAGAAAACAACAAAGATTTGAAACAAATTACAAAGATTTCAAGGGAACATGGATCCTCAGGTGAGAGTAAGAATTCACTGGCAAACAGGAGATAAACATTCAGGGAAATAGTTGAGAAAATAAGGAACTTTGTGTATTACAGATGGTTTAAATTTTGTTAAACTCAATGGAAGGATTAAGAGGACACACTGAAAGGAGCGGCTCACATTCGAGGATACATAAAGCAAAATGGGACAAGAACCTGGTGATGACAAGTGACCCAAAAGCCTTGGATGGTAAGGTGATAAGAGGGCTTGGTGATATGAGGGCTGTGAGACTTGATGAGGTAGTCCTAATGGCCTCACAGAGAAAGCATAATTACTAAAGAACTAAAACATCAAATTCCTTTTCATTGCTGCATAGAAAAGCTTTCTCTCATCAACTCTTTCTGCCAGAAATATGTTTGGGTATAAAATTTTTATTTTTGTTGTTATTTTGAGGCATCTATGTGTGTCAGTGTATATTTATGTGGGTGTGTGTATCTGCAGCAGTAATTCATTTTTCTACCTATTGATTTTTTTGCTACATTTTGTACTTAAAAAGCAAAATACACAGTGACTCTAGGGTATACTGATGATCATTTCAGGTAGTTATCAATAGCAGAGAAGGCAATGGCACCCCACTCCAGTACTCTTGCCTTGAAAATCCCATGGACGGAGGAGCCTGGAAGGCTGCAGTCAATGGGGTCGCTGAGGATCAGACACGACTGAGCGCCTTCACTTTCACTTTTCATTTTCATGCATTGGAGAAGGAAATGGCAACCCACTCCAGTATTCTTGTCTGGAGAATCCCAGGGACAGAGGAGCCTGGTGGGCTGCCGTCTATGGGGTCGCACAGAGTCGGACACGACTGAAGCTACTTAGCAGCAGCAGCAGGCCCCTCTGTACTGGAGTCGGTTGCTGTTAGCAAATGTGTTGAATTAGTCATTTCACTTACTGAACCTTTAGTTCCAGTATTTCTGTTTACTCTTCTTCATAGATTCTATCTCTCTGTTGAAATTCTCCATCCCCCCCCTCTGTTTTCTTAAACATCAGAATCTTGGTTATTTTGAAATCCCAATGTGGTTACTATAATATTTGTGTCACTCATGTTGTTTGGTTCCTAGGTTATAAAATTTTGGTTCTATTTCTTTTTATATATACATCATAATTTTTGAATGGATGCCAGATATAATCCAATTAATGCAATTTTTAATAAACCAAATTTTCTATTGTCAGATAAAGGGATTATAAACAGATCTCCCTAATGCTGTTGAGGTCTGGTTTATTGTTTTCTTAGGGCTGGTATATTTAAATTGTGTCTACACTGGGTTCAGTAATGCCCCCTTCCCATTTATGTCAGGTGGCCTTATTTAGAAATAGGGTCTTTGCAGATATAACTAATTTAGATGAAGTCATACTGGGTTAGGGTGAGCTCTAAATCCAATGACTTCTGTGCTTACAAGAAGTCCATAAGGAAACACAGACAACAGGAAGGATGCTTGTGACGAGAGGCAGAGCCAAGGAGCATCAAGGACACCTAGAAGAAAGAAGGAAAGAAGTATCCTCCTACCCCAGAGCCTTCAGAGAGAGCATGACCCTGCTTGATTCCAGACCTTTGGCCTCCAAAACCATGAAATATTGTTTCTATCATGTTTTGAAATGTATATTTTTATTTTTATTCTTTCAAGTCACTCAGTTTGTGGTAATTTGTTATAACCCTAGGAAACTAATACATGCCCTAACTCCTAGTGGGTGGCCTTCTGTGGATCAAAATAAAGTCTGAGGTTTTTACAAAGGCCACTCTGGACTTCTCTCCTCAGTATTGCATTACTGCTGAAATAGCTGCTCAGGGCTTTAGTCTCTCAGTCACTGCTTTCTCCTTAAATTTCTTGGAGTCTTGTCCTTCACTTGCGCAATTTAGGAATTGAAGAATGCACTGAGAGGAGACTGCACAGATATTCTGAGGGTCTCTTCCCTGTGGTTCTATCCTCTTTGGGGTTTGCTTCTCAAGTCCTAGGTACTTTAGTAGCACCAAACTCCAACCTCGTCTTTCTTATCCAGTAGGAATTGAGGATTTCTCTTAGTACTCTGTTCTCCCAAACCATGGTTTAATAAAATGCTCTCAGGTTAGATCTTTAGAGTTCAGTATAAAATTATAGATTTAAAAATATTTTTCTTCAGTACTTTGAAAAAATTAGTTTATTATTTTATACTTTTCTGATACAAAATTTTATGCAAAAAAGTCAAAATCTTTGTTGTTCTCTGTATTCCAGAAACATTCAAAATATTGTTTCCATCATGTTTTGAAATGTATACAGATGTGTCTAGAAATAATAGTGTTCTTATTTACCCTAGTCATCCTTTGGTGGAGCATTTCAGTAGGAAAATGTGAACTTTTTTATTTATATAAATTTTGCTATTATTTCTCTCATTTCTAACCCAATTTGTATGGTTTATTTAAAATATTAAAATTCCTGAATTGACCATCTCTGTGTCTCTGCATTTTTTCCCATATTTTCCATCTTTTAGTCTTTTTCTACATATTAAAGAAGACTTTAAATTTTGTTCAAAACTCTACTATATCTACATCTATCTATATCTATTGATATCTGTCTATTATATCTTCATTTGAGTTATTTATTTTTATAATTTAAAAAATATATTGTTCTCTGATTGATCTTAACTCAGAGTGGGCTACTATTTTACTTGTCAAATATCCTTGGGTTATAATTCTGGAAGGATAAATAAAACACAGGTAATAGTAATTGACTCTGGGAAAGAGAACTCGGACCTGGGCATAGCAGGGGAACTACCATATAAATTGAATTTTTACCATGCATATATGTCACTTAATTTTTTTAACTTAGCCAACAAATATCTCTCTGGAAATGCTAATTTAAATTACTTATTTTGCCCCTTGATTTTCCTCTTTTGGTGCTGGTATCAGGTATTTGATTTTTTGTCTTGGTCTTTCTCATTTGGACTGCTTTATTTTTCTCCAAAATTTGCTATTTCTTGGTAGCCTATTTATAGTCATAAATAAGGACTAGAGAACTATGCTAATTAGGTAAATGGTGTAGACTTCTTCTGCCATTTTTTGTACTGATTCTCTTTTGAATAGGAATGTGACTTCGGCTCTGAGCACATAGGTAGGATATATGGATTGAAAGGCTTCCCTTTATGATTGATAGGCAAGGAATAATCAGAAAGATGGAAATACTTACTATGGCAGATTTTTCACCAAAGTTAGTGCAATAATTTCTCTTTCTGTATCTACAGCCTTTGTAACATGGTACTTTGTAACATTCCCCACCAAGCTTTTGTTCATTCTCTTGGAAGCCTAATTAGCTGCCAAGTAAACATCTTGGATTGGGCTCTCCCTGGTGGTTCAGGCAGTAAAGAATTTGCCTGCAATGAGGGAAACCCAGGTTTGATTCCTGGGTTGGGAAGATTCCCTGGAGAAGGGAATGGCTACCCACTCCAGCATTCTTGCTTGGAGAATTCCATGGACAGAGGAGCCTGGCAGACTACTATCCATGAGGATGCAAACAGCTGGACACAACTAACTTACTAACTACAGTTGGACTAACAGTAAATATCCGGGATAGCCCAACTGAGCATAAGAGATGAAAAGGAACAAAGAGGTGCTATCATATGCTACAGTCTTGTTCATTCAACCCTCAGTTGACCCAGCAACTAGCTATAGACGTATGAATGAGACCAGACAAGACCAGAAAAAGCACTCAGCTGAGCCTATGTCAAACTGGCAACTCACATAATCATGAGTTAAACAAATAGTTGCCATTTTATGCCACAGAGTTTTGGAATAATTTATTATGCAACAGTGTTGACTGATACACTTTCCACACATCCATAAATGTTAGAATAAAGAGAATATTACTATTCTGGGATGCAAAAGTCTATTCCAAGAGCCCTAGACACCAGCAGACAAAGCTTTTTCAATTTCTTTAGAATTTGCATTCTTGCCACACTCCCAGTCACTTTGTGTACTCCAGGAAGAAGTAAGAATGGACTTTGTCAACTTACCATCCCATTTTTTTCCCCCTATCCCTCACTCATCCTTTTGTCAGGTAGTTAGAATAGGGGGGCGGGGGGAAAGGAGTCCAAGATGGCAAAATCACATAGATGGAGAAAAAAAAGAAAAAAGGCAGAAGAAAGGGGAAGTTGGGGATCTGAGTAAGAACCTCTGGTCCTGGGCATAACCAATCTGGTGAATGTTGGTACCATCCCCTATTTGCATAGGGCATAAACCAGGAAAGGAGTACGTCAAAGCTGTATATTGTCACCCTCCTTATTTAACTTCTTTGCAGAGTACCTCAGGTGAAATGCCAGGCTGGGTAAACCACAAGCTAGAATCAAGATTGCCAGGAGAAATATCAACAACTTTAGATACACACATGATACGACTCTAAGAGCTTAAAGCCAAGAAGAACTAAAGAGTCTCTTGATAAGTGTGAAAGAGTAGAGTGAATAAGCTGGCTCAAAATTCAACATTCAAAAAACGAAGATCATAACGTCCAGTCCCATTACTTCATGGTAAATAATTGGGGATAAAGTGGGAACAGTGATAGATTTTATTTTCTTGGGCTCCAAAATCACTGTGAGTGCACCAAAATCATGGTGAGTGCAGTCACAAAATTAAAAGACACTTGCTCCATGGAAGAAAAATTATGAAAACCTAGACAGCGTATTAAAATATAGAGACATCACTTTACCAAAAAAGGATCATACAGTCAATGCTATGGTTTTTCCAGCAGTCATGTAGACATGTGAGAGTTGGACCATAAAGAAGGCTGAGTGCTGAAGAATTGATGCCTTTGAACTGTGGTGCTGGAGAAGACTCCTGAAAGTCCTTTGGATTGCAAGCTCAAACAAGTCAATCCTTGAGGACATCAACCCTGGAAAGACTGATGCTGAAGCTGAAGCTCCAATACTTTGGCCACCTGATGCAAAGAGATGATTCATTGGAAAAGACCCTCTGGCTGGGAAAGATTGAGGACAAGAAGAGAAGGGGGTGGGAGAAGATGAGATTGTTAGATAGCATCACTGACTCAATGGACATGAGTTTGAGCAAACTCTGCGAGATAGTGAAGGACAGGGAAGGCTGGCATGCTTCATTTCATGGGGTCGCAAAGAGTCTGAAAGGACTTAGTGAGTGAACAACAACTGGCAAAACACAACTCCTTTCCTGACTGGTTCTGGATGTAACCAATCAGGTGAATACCCTATTTTGCAAAAGGCATAACCGATCAGGCTCCAGGTGAAGGAGATAGCAAGTATAAAAAGGGAAGCCTAGAGGAACTGGGGCTGCTCCTGGATCAGCCCACTCTTGTGTCTTGGAAGCC
Organism: Bos indicus x Bos taurus; assembly: GCF_003369695.1. Classification (NCBI taxonomy): domain Eukaryota; kingdom Metazoa; phylum Chordata; class Mammalia; order Artiodactyla; family Bovidae; genus Bos; species Bos indicus x Bos taurus. The sequence continues at coordinate 35,623 of NW_020867598.1, read as the reverse complement.
TGCTGCCTGCTTCCGCTCTGAGCTGTAACTGAGCTGTAACTAGTTTGAGGATCCATTTGAGCTAAAAGTGGTTCAGTGTTCCAAGTTTTTGTTAGAGCAAGAACCAATGAAGACGAATATGCCAACACAACACATTCTTACTCCTGCTTTTTCTGACTATTGATAACAATTTAGTAGCCTTAACTAGAACTCCGTGGTGGTGGTGGTGGTGGTGGTGGTGGAGGTGATGAAGTTGATACACTGTGTCTGACTCTTTTGCAACCCAATGGACTGAAGCCCAGGAGGCTCCTCTGTCCGTAAAATTTCCCAGGCAAGAATACTGCTGCTGCTAAGTCACTTCAGTCGTGTCCGACTCTGTGCGACCCCATAGGTGGCAGCCCACCAGGCTCCCCCGTCCCTGGGATTCTCCAGGCAAGAACAGTGGAGTGGGTTGCCATTTCCTTCTCCAGTGCATGAAAGTTAAAAGTGAAAGGGAAGTTTCTCAGTCGTGTCCGACTCTTAGCGACCCCATGGACTGCAGCTCCTCCGCCCATGGGATTTTCCAAGCAAGAGTACTGGAGTGGGGTGCCATTGCCTTCTCCGGCAAGAATACTGGAATGGGTTATCATTTCCTTCTCCAAGGGATCTTCCTGACCCAGGGATCAAATCTTTATCTCCTGCTTGGCACAATTGACCCACATTCGTCTTCTCAAAGAAGCCCACAGAACTTCTTCGAGAAGACTAATTTCTATACCTGCTACTTCCTTCGCTGTGCAAATTCATAGAGAAGAGCTGTCTGTACCCTTTATTTTGTAAGTAATCTTCTCCCTTTTATATTTTTTGTCATTTTGAAATTTAGTTTTTATTGGGAAATGTATCATGCATAGATAAGAGTAGAAACTACGTATAAAGAATAATGATAAAATTAAAAGCCATGAAAATTACCCAAGTATAGAAATAGAAGATGCCTAATACCTTTGAAGCTTCCTATGTGCTTCTTAAATTTATATCCCTCTCACCCCCAAGAAACAACCACTGATATGATTTTATCTTAATATTTTCTTATTTTTTACTTATGGTTTTACTTGCAACATAAGAATCCCCAAGCAATGTGTTGTTCAGGTTTCTTTCTTTCTGTTTTATTTTTAATGAATAGAAAGCATAAACCCGGCTGTGGGTAAACAGCAATATCACCACCATCAGATAAAAGCTCCCAGGAGATGCATGAACTGAATAGTCTCTAGCTTTACTGAAATTTTACATATTTTAAAGCTACTATGAGGATATATAAGTTCTCATTTAAAAAAATGTTGTAATTAAGTATGGTGATGGCTGTTAGTTAGAGCTATTGTGATAATCTCACAATGGACACCAATAAAAAATCATTATGTTGTACACATGAGACTAATATAATGTATTATGATTATAACTTAAATTTTTTTCAGCTTTACTGAGAATATAACAGACTTTTCTGAGGAATGCACTGGACAAGACATGAGGAATCCTGGCAATTACCGATTTCTGTAGTTATCTATCAGAACTATAATGTGAGCTAGAGATGAGACATCTAGCATAAGATGGTCAAAAGGAGTAGACTGCTCTATATTTCTTCTTCCAAGCTCTCAACACCTACCCAGACCCCAGGAGAAGTTCAGGACAGAACGATTCTGTTGGATGAGATGAATCTTGCCAACTAATCCAGGCAGTATGACAAGAGGGAGGAATAAAAATGACATCATCACTGGTCAGGACATGTCCAGTACAGATTAAAAGTGGGTTCATGATCATCTAACCTTTTGTATTCAGTTTAAAAAGATAATACAATGGAAGTGGGGATATTAATGATGACAGCCCTCAATAAATTCTTTGAGACAGGTCAGACCTCTCTCACAAACCTCTGACTCATACTCTTCTGGGCATTTCCACTGAGGTTACTAATGGATAGCTGATACTCAAATGTCCCAGATAAATTTTTAATTTCACCTCTTCATTCCCCAAAATCTTCTCCAAATGTAGCCTTCTCCAGTTCAATTGATGATTCTCTCCAGGTTCTCCCATCAAATTTTGGCCTCATCCTTAACTATTTTTTAGAACATGCTACATCCAACTCATCAGGAGGTCCCCTTGGCAATACCTTTAAATATACCAAAATCCAACCAACCACTTTTACCACCTCCATTTCCACTATCCAAGACACATTGTTTCTCATCTGGGTTATGGCAGCAGCCACTCAACTGGTGTTCCTGGTTTTACCCTTGTTCACTATAGGTTATTTTCAACGATCTATATTGGAGCAGAGTGATCCAAGACATTGACATATTCATTCCTTTGTTAATCAACTATATACTGAACCCCCACTATGTATTAGAGCCCCTGATTGGCATACAAATGAATAAAGCAGTCAAAGATATATGTGCCCCTCTTGAGGCTTATGTTATCTTGCAGGGGAAAAGAAAATGAACAGTACATGGTAAGAATGTAAATGGTATGATGTGTGGTCCTGTTAAAGTTTAAGTCAAATCATGTTATTTCTCTGCCCAGAATCTTCCAATGGCTTCCCATTTTGCATAGGGTAAAAGCCAAAGTCTTTACAATGGTTCACAAAGTTTCCTTCTTCTTTGTTTTCCTGACATCCTCAAAATACTTAATAACTCATTTTATACTGGTCTTTCTGCAAGTCCTTGAACATACCAAGACACTAGACAAGCTTCCATCTTAAGGCCTTGCTCTAGCTATTATGTCATTTAATATCACTTGTCTCAAATATCTATTTGGCCAAATCCTCACGTCCTTCAATTCATTACTCAAATTTTTGCCTTCTCCATGAAGCCAGCCTAGATGATCCTGCATAATATTCAACCAGATGCTACCTCCTACCCCTTACACTCAATCCTCTTATACAACCATGGAGTTTTATTTTTCCAGAGCACCAAATGCCTTGTAATCCATTATAGAGTTTGCTTGCTTTCTGCTTATTGTTTTCCTCTTCCCAACAATAGTACATTAGCCTGAACAGAGGCACATATATCTTTGTCTGCTTTGCTTGCTGATGTATGCCAAGTGCCTAGCAGTGTCTGGAGTATAGAGGCTCAGTATAAAACAATCGCATGTATGTATATGCAAAAGACTACTATGCAAAAACATCAAGGTAACTTCAAACCAAAAATCTATAATAGATATATACACAAATAAGAAAAAAGAGTCCAGACATAACACTAAATATACTCATTAAATCATAAGAGAACAAGAGGAGGAGGGAAAGACCTGCTAAAACAAATCCAAACGATTAAGAAAATGGAAATAAGAAATACATATTGACAATTCCTTAAATGTAAGTGGACAAAATTCCAACCAAAAGACAAAGGTTGGCTGAATGCATACAAAATAAGACCCGTATTTGTGCAATCTATAAGAGACCCACGTTCAAGGTAAGGAGGGGTGACCTCATCCAAGGTAAGGAGCAGTGGCTGCACTTTGTTGGAGAAGCCATGAAGAGATACCCCCATTTCAAAGATAAGAGAAACCCAAGTGAGATGGTAGGTGTTGCAAGAGGGCATCAGAACGCAGACACACTGAAACCATAATCACAGAAAACTAGCCAATCTGATCATGAACCACAGCCTTGTTTAACTCAATGAAACTAAGCCATGCCATATGGGGCCAGCCAAGATGGATGGGTCATGGTGGAGAGGTCTGATAGAATGTGGTCCACTGGAGAAGGGAATGGCAAACCACTCCAGTATTCTTGCCTGGAGAACCCCATGAACAGTATGAAAAGGCAAAATGATAGGATAATGAAAGAGGAATTGCCCAGGTCGGTAGGTGCCCAATATGCTACTGGAGGTCAGTGGAGAAATAACTTCAGAAAGAATGAAGGGATGGAGCCAAAGCAAAAACAACACCCGGTTGTGGATGTGACTGGTGATAGCATCAAGGTCCAATGCTGTAAAAAGCAATATTGCATAGGAACCTGGAATGTTAGGTCCATGAATCAAGGCAAATTGGAAGTGGTCAAAAAGGAGATGGCAAGAGTGAGTGTCAACATTCTAGGAATCAGCGAGCTAAAATGGACTGGAATGGGTGAATTTAACTCAGATGGTCATTATATCTACTACTGTGGGCAGGAATCCCTTAGAAGAAATGGAGTGGCCATCATGGTCAACAAAAGAGTCCGAAATGCAGTACTTGGATGCAATCTCAAAAACGACAGAATGATCTCTGTTCATTTCCAAGGCAAACCATTCAATATCACAGTGGTCCAAGTCTATGCTCCAACCAGTAACACTGAAGAATCTGAAGTTGAATGGTTCTATGAAGACCTTTTAGAACTAACTCCCAAAAAAGATGTCCTTTTCATTATAGGGGACTGGAATGCAAAACTAGGAAGTCAAGAAATACCTGGAGTAACAGGCAAATTTGGCCTTAGAATACGGAATGAAGCAGGGCAAAGACTAATAGAGTTTTGCCAAGAAAATGCACTGGTCATAGCAAACACCCTCTTCCAACAACACAAGAGAAGACTCTATACATAGACATCACCAGATCATCAACACCGAAATCAGATTGATTATATTCTTTGCAGCCAAAGATGGAGAAGCTCTATACAATCAGCAAAAACAAGACAGGGAGCTGACTGTGGCTCAGATCATGAACTCCTTATTGCCAAATTCAGACTTAAATTGAAGAAAGTAGTGAAAACCACTAGACCATTCAGGTGTGACCTAAATCAAATTCCTTATGATTATACAGAGTGAGAAAACGATTTAAGGGACTAGGTCTGATAGACAGAGTACCTGATGAACTATGGACGGAGGTTCATGACACTGTACAGGAGACAAGACCATCTCCATGGAAAAGAAATGAAAAAAGCAAAATGGCTGTCTGAGGAGGCCTTACAAATAGCTGTGAAAAGAAGAGAAGCAAAACGAAAAGGAGAAAAGGAAAGATATTCCCATTTGAATGCAGAGTTCCAAAGAATATCAAGGAGAGATAAGAAAGCCTTCCTAAGTGATCAATGCAAAGAAATAGAGAAAAATAACAGAATGGAGAAGACTAGAGATATCTTCAAGAATGTTAGAGATACCAAGGGAACACTTCATGCAAAGATGGGCTCGATAAAGGACAGAAATGGTATGGACCTAACAGAAGCAGAAGATATTAAGAAGAGGTGGCAAGAATACACAGAAGAACTGTACAAAAAAATCTTCACGACCCAGATAATCACAATGGTGTGATCACTGACCTAGAGCCAGACATCCTGGAATGCAAAGTCAAGTGGGCCTTAGAAAGCATCACTATGAACAAAGCTGGTGGAGGTGATGGCATTCGAGTTGAGCTATTTCAAATCCTGGAAGATGATGCTGTGAAAGTGCTGCACTCAATATGCCAGCAAATTTGGAAAACTCAGCAGTGGCCACAGGACTGGAAAAGGTCAGTTTTCATTCCAATGCCAAAGAAAGGCAATGCCAAAGAATGTTCAAACTACCGCACAATTGCACTCATCCCACAACGCTAGCAAAATAATGCTCAAAATTCTCCTAGCCAGGCTTCATCAATATGTGAACTGGGAACTTCCAGATGTTCAAGCTGGTTTTAGAAAAGGCAGAGGAACAAGAGATCAAATTGCCAACATCCGCTGGATCATGGAAAAAGCAAGAGAGTTCCAGAAAAACATCTATTTCTGCTTTATTGACTATGCAAAAGCCTGTGACTCTGTGGATCACAATAAACTATGGAAAATTCTGAAAGAGATGGGAATGCCAGACCACCTGGCCTGCCTCTTGAGAAACCTATATGCAGGTCAGGAAGCAACAGTTAGAACTGGACATGGAACAACAGGCTGGTTCCAAATAGGAAAAGGAGTACATCAAGGCTGTGTTTTGTCATCCTGCTTATTTAACTTCTATACAGATTACATCATGAGAAACCATGGCCTGGAAGAAGCACAAGCTGGAATCAAGATTGCCGGAAGAAATATCAATAACCTCAGATATGGAGTTGACACCACCCTTATGGCAGAAAGTGAAGAGGAACTAAAAAGCCTCTGATGAAAGTGAAAGAAGAGAGTGAAAAAGTTGACTTAAAGCACAACATTCAGAATAAGATCATGGCATCTGGTTCCATCACTCATGGGAAATAGATGGGGAAACAGTGTCAGACTTTATTTTGGGGGGCTCCAAAATCGCTGCAGATGGTGACTGCAGCCATGAAATTAAAAGACACTTACTCCTTGGCAGGAAAGTTATGACCAACCTAGATAGCATATTAAAAAGCAGAGATATTACTTTGCCAATAAAGGTCCATCTAGTCAAGTTTGTGGTTTTTCCAGTGGTCATGTATGGATGTGAGAGTTGGACTGTGAAGAAAGCTGAGTGCTGAGGAATTGATGCTTTTGAACTGTGGTGCTGGAGAAGACTCTTGCGCGTCCCTTGTACTGCAAGGAGATCAAACCAGTCCATCCTAAAGGAGACCAGTCCTGAGTGTTCTTGGAAGGACTGATGTTAAAACTGAAACTCCAGTACTTTGGCCACCTCATGCAAAGAGTTGACTCATTGGAAAAGTCCCAGATCTGGGAGGGATTGGGGGCAGGAGGAGAAGAGGACGACAGAGCATGATGGCTGAATGGCATCACCAACTCGATGCAGATGAGTTTGGGTGAACTCCAGGAGTTGCTGATGGACAGGGAAGCATGGCATGCTGAGATTCATGAGGTCACAAAGAGTCACATACGAGTGAGTGACTGAACTGAACTGAACTGAACTGAACTGAACTAAGAGACCCACTTCAGATCTAGAGACACATACATACTGAAAGTGAATGGATGGAAAAGTGAACGGATGGAAAAGTTACACCATGCAAATGGAAATCAACAAAAAGTTGGAGTAGCCACACTCATGTCAGGCAAAATCAACTTTAAAATAAAGAATGTTAAAATAGTCATGGAAGGACATTACATAGTGACCAGGGATTAACACATTCAATTGTATTAACAATTATAAATACGTATGAATCAATTGAGGTTGCCGGGAGAAATACCAACAACCTCAGAAAGGCAGATGATGCCACTCCAATGACAGAAAGTGAAGAGGAACTAAAGAGTCTCTTGATGAGGGTTAAAGAGGATAGTTAAAAGCTGGCTAAAAACAACATTCAAAAATGAAGATCATGGTATCCAGTCCCATCACTTTATGGCAAATATATGGGGTAAAAGTGGAAATGGTGACATATTTCATTTTCTTGGGCTCCAAAATCACTGCATATGGTGACTGTAGCCATGGAGACACTTGCTCCTGGGAAGGAAAGGTTTGACAAACCTAGACAGCATATTAAACAGCAGAGACATCACTTTGCTGACAGAGGTCTGTCTAGTCCAAGTTATGGTTTTCCAGTAGTCATGTACAGATGTGCAAATTGGACCATAGAGAAGGCTGTGCACCAAAGAATTGATGCTTTCTAATTGTGGTGCTGGAGAAGACTCTTGACAATCCCTTAGGCAGCAAGGAAATCAAATCAGTCAATATTAAAGGAACGTGAAGTCGCTCAGTTTTGTCCGACTCTCTGTGACCCCATGGACTGTAGCCTATCAGGCTCCTCTGTCCATGGGATTTTCCAGGCAATAGTACTGGAGTGGATTGCCATTTCCTTCTCCTATTAAAGGAAATCAACCCTGAATATTCATTGGAAGGACTGATGCTGAAGCTGAAGCTTCAATACTTCAGTCACCTAGTGTGAAGAGCCGACTCATTGGAAAAGACCTTGATGTTGTGAAGGACTGAGGGCAAGAGGAGAAGGGGCTGACAGAGGATGAGATAGTTGGATGGCATCACCTACTCAATGGACATGGGTTTAAGCCAACTCCAGGGGATAGTGAAGGACAGAGAAGGCTGGCATGCTGCAGATCGCAAAATGTTGGACACGACTTAGTGACTAAACAACAATACACCCAATATAGGATCAGTCAATAAATAAGACAAATATTAATAGCCATAAAAAGAGAAATTGAGAGGGAAAGGGAAGAGGACTCAAATTAATAAATCAGAAATGAAAAGAAGAAGCTACAGCCTACATCACAGACATATAAAGGATCAATAGATTACTATGGGCAACAATATTCCAATAAAATGGACAACCTAGAAAAAATGGACAAATTCTTAGACAGTACCATCACCCTAGACTGAATTAGGAAGAAACAGAAAACATGAACAGAATACCAGTAATGAAATTCAAGCAGGAATTTTAAAAATCCCAATAGCCAGAAGTCCAGGGCCACTTCACAGAGGTGAAATCTACCAAAAATTTAGAGAAGTGTTCATGCCTATCCTTCTCAAAGTATTCCAAAAAATTGCAGAGGAAGGAACACTTCAAAACTTATTTTATGACACTGCAATCACCCTGATACCAAAACCAGACAAAAATATCACAAAAAAGGAACATCATAAGCCTCTATCACTGATGAATATAAATTAAAAAATAAATCTTCAGCAAAATACTTGCAAACTGATTCCAACAATACATTAAAGTCATACATTGTGTATGATTATACACAATGATCAAGTGGGATTTATCCCAGGGATTCAAAGATTTGTCAGTATCCTCAAGTTAATCAACATGATAATTACATAGACAAATTAAAGAACAATAACCATATGAACATCTCAATAGATGCAACAAATTTTTTAAATAAAATTCAGCATCCATTTATGATAAAAAAAAAAAAAACTCTCCTGAAAGTGAGCATAGACAAAACATCTCAATATAAAGGCTATGTATGACAAACCTACAGCTAATGATATAATCAATGGTGAAATGTTGAAAATACTCCCTCTAAGATCAAGAGCAGACAAATGGCCTACTCTCACTACTTTTGTTCAACATAGTTTTGAGAGTCCTAGTCACAGCAATCAGAGAAGAAAAGGAAATAAGAGGAATCCAAATTGGAAAGGAAGAATTAAAACAGCCATTTGCAATTGGCATGATACTGTACATAGAAAATTCTAAAGACACTACCAGAAAACTACTAGAGCTCATCAATGAATTCAGTAAAGTTGTAGGATGCAAAATTAATATACAGATATATGATTCATTTATATAGCCTAAAATGAAATACCATAAATAGATATTTGCCATCACATCAAATAGAATAAAATACCTAGGGATAAACTTACCTAAGGATACAAAAGACTTGCACTCTGAAGAGTATAAAATTCTGATAGAAGAAATGGAAGATGACATAAATGGAATGAAAAATGTACCACATTCTTAGATTAAAGGAATCAATAGTTTTAAAATGACCATACTAAGAAAGGCAATGTATAAATCAATGCAATTCCTATCAAATTACCAATCACATTTTTTCACAGAACTGAAACAAAAATTTAAAAATTTGCTTGAAAACACAGAAGACCTCAAGCAGCATATAAAATCTTGAGGAAGAAAAACAGATCTGAAAGAATAACACTTACTGACTTCAGACTATACTAAAATGCTACAGTGATCAAAATAGTATGATACTGGCTCAAAAACAGAAGTAGAGATCAATGAAAAACATAGAAAGCCCAGAAATAAACCCATGCACCTATGGTCAATTAATTTATGACAAAGAATATACAACTATATAATGAAGAAAAGACAATCTCTTCAATAAGTGGTGTTGGGAAAACTGGACAACTACATGTAAAAGAATGCAACTAGAACACTGTAGTACCATATGCCAAAATAAACTCAAAATGTATTAAAGATCTAAATGTAAGAACAGATACTATAAAACTCCTAGAGGAAAGTATCAGCTGGACAATCTTTGATTTAAATCACAGCAATATGTTCTTGAATCCATCCCCTACAGTAATGGAAACAAAAACAAAAACAAGCAAATGGGATCTAATTAAATTTAAAAGCTTTTGCACAGCAAAGAAAACCATAAACAAAATGAAAAGACAAACTATGGAATAAGACAAATATTTGTGAATATACTACTGACAGATTTCTGAAATATACAAGCAGCTCAAACAGCTCGATATTAGCAAAAAAAAAAAAAATCAAATTGGGGAGACGATATAAATAGACATTTCTACAAGAAGACATACAGATGGCCAACAGAAAGATGCTCAAGATTGCTAAATATTATAGAGATGCAAACAAAAACCACAATAAAGTATTACCTCATGCTGGTCAAAATGACCATCATCAAAAAGACTACAAACAATAAATGATGGAGAGGCTGTGGAGAAAAGGGAACCTTCTACACTGCTGGTGGGAATGCAAATTTGTAAAGCCACTATGGAAAACAACACAATAAAAGATAAAAATAGAGTTGCCGTGTGATCCTCCAATCTCACTTCTGGACATACACAGAGAGAAAACCATAATTTAAAAGGAAACATGCATTTCAACATCCATAGCAGCACTAATTACAACAGCCAAGATATGAAAGGCAATCTAAGTATCCATTGACAGATGAATGGATAAAGAAAATGTGGTATCTATATACAATAGTTTATTACTCAGATATAAAAAAGGATGAAGTAATGCCATTTAAACAAACATGGCTGGTCCTAGAGATTATCATACTAAGTGAATAAAGTCAGACAGAGAGAGAAAAATATCATATCACTTATATTCAGAATATTAAAAAATCCCAATACAAATGGACTTACTTACAAAACAGAAATAGTGTTATTTCTAAGACATAGAAAATAAACCTATATTTACCAAAGTGGAAAGAAGGAGAGGGATAAACCTGGATTTTCCCCAACCTAGGGATCAAACCCAGGTCTCTCAAATTGCAGGTGGTCTCTTTATCATCTGAACCACCAGGGAAGCCTGTGGGATTAATGGCTACATAAGGGGCAGAAAGTGAAGAGGAACTAAAAAGCCTCTTGATGAAAGTGAAGTGGAGAGTGAAAAAGTTGGCTTAAAGCTCAACATTCAGAAAATGAAGATCATGGCACCTGGTCCCATCACTTCATGGGAAATAGATGGGGAAACAGTGGAAACTGTGTCAGACTTTATTTTTCTGGGCTCCAAAATCACTGCAGATGGTGACTGCAGCCATGAAATTAAAAGACGCTTACTCCTTGGAAGGAAACTTATGACCAACCTAGATAGCATATTCAAAAGCAGAGACGTTACTTTGCCAACAAAGGTTCGTCTAGTCCAGGCTGTGGTTTTTCCTGTGGTCATGTATGGATGTGAGAGTTGGACTGTGAAGAAGGCTGAGCACCAAAGAATTGATGCTTTTGAACTGTGGTGTTGGAGAAGACTCTTGAGAGTCCCTTGGACTACAAGGAGATCCAACCAGTCCATTCTGAAGAAGATCAGCCCTGGGATTTCTTTGGAAGGAATGATGCTAAAGCTGAAACTCCAGTACTTTGGCCACCTCATGTGAAGAGTTGACTCATTGGAAAAGACTCTGATGCTGGGAGGGATTGGGTGCAGGAGGAGAAGGGGACAACAGAGGATGAGATGGCTGGATGGCATCACTGACTCGATGGACATGAGTCTGAGTGAACTCCGGGAGTTGGTGATGGACAGGGAGGCCTGGCGTGCTGCGATTCATGGGGTCGCAAAGAGTCAGACACGACTGAGCAACTGATCTGATCTAAAGGGCTTTCCAGGTGGCACGAGTGGTAAAGAATCCACCTGCCAATTCAGGAGATGCAAAAGATATGAGTTTGATCTCTAGGTCAGGAAGATCCCCTGGAATAGGAAATGGCAACCCACTCCAGTATCCTTGCCTAGAAAATTTCATGGACAGAGGAGTCTGGTGGGCCACAGTCCGAGGTCACAAAGAGTTAATTACCAAAAGTGGAAAGAGGGGGAGGGATAAACTTTGAATTTGGGATTAACAGATACACACTACTATATATAAAATAGGGGCTTCCCCAGTGGCTCAGTGGTAAAGAACTGCCTGCAATGCAGGAGATGCATGTTCAATCCCTGGGTTAGGAAGACACCCTGGAGGAGGAAATGGTAACCTACTCCAGTATTCTTGCCAGGAAAATCCCATGGACAGAGGAACCTTGCAGGCTGCAGTCCATGTGATCACAAAGAGTCAGACACAGCTGAGCACACACGCATACACACACACACACACACACACACCATATATAAAATAGATAAACAACAAGGATATCCTGTATAACACAGGGAACTATATACAATATCTTTTACTAACATATAATGGAACATAATATGGAAAGTATATATATATATATATATATATATATATATATATATACTGAATCATTTTGCTGTACATGCAAAACATTATGAATCAACTATACTTCAATTAAACTAAATAGACAAATAAAGGCCATATATGACAAGCCCAAAGCTTACAGCTAACATCATCAGTTCAGTTCAGTTCAGTTGCCCAGTCGTGTCTGACCAGGCCTCCCTGTCCATCACCAACTTCCGGAGTCCACCCAAACCCATGTCCATTGAGTCGGTGATGCCATGCAACCATCTCATCCTCTGTCATCCCCTTTTTCTCCCACCTTCAATCTTTCCCAGCATCAGAGTCTTTTCCAATGAGTCAGCTCTTCACATCAGGTGGCCAAAATATTGGCGTTTCAGCTTTGACATCATTCCTTCCAATGAACACCCAGGACTAATGTCCTTTAGGATGGACAGGTTGGATCTCCTTGCAGTCCAAGGGACTCTCAAGAGTCTTCTCCAACACCACAGTTCAGAAGCATCAATTCTTCAGTGCTCAGCTTTCTTCACAGTCCAACTCTCACATCCAAACATGACCACTGGAAAAACCATAGCCTTGACTAGACAGACCTTTGTTGGCAAAGTAATGTCTCTGCTTTTGAATATGCTACCTAGGTTGGTCATAAGTTTCCTTCCAAGGAGTAAGCGTCTTTGAATTTCATGGCTGCAATCACCATCTGTAGTGATTTTGGAGCCCAGAAAAATAAAGTCTGACACTGTTTCCACTGTTTTCCCATCTATTTCTCATGAAGCTAACATCATACTCAGCAGTGAAAAGCTGAAAGCATTTCCTGAAAGATATAGAATAGGACAAGGATCCCTAATCCAACCACTTTTCTTCAACATACTATTGGAAGTCATAGACACAGCCATTAGACAAGAGATGAAAGGAATCCAAATCAGAAAGGGAGATGTAAAACTGTCACTGATTGCAGGTGACATACTATTTCATAGAAAGTCCCAAGGACATTACCAAAAAACTACAAGAACTCAATAAATTTAGTAAAGATGCAGGATAAAAAAAATACATACATAAATCTGGTGTTTCTACACACTAACAATGGAGTATCAGAGAGAGAAATTCAGAAAGCAACCCCACTTATAATTGTATGAAAAAGATACAAAACCTGTAGTCAGAAAACCAGATTTTGAAGAAAAACTAAAGATGATTCAAACAGATGGAAAGATGTTATACTCTTGCAATGGAAGAATCAATACTGTTAAATGACCACACTACTAAAGGCAATTTACAGCTTCAATACAACCACAGTAAAAAGATCAATGGCATTTTCCTCAGAACCAAATAATTCTAAAATTTGTATGGAAATATAAATAGCCAAATCAATCTTAAGAAAGAAAAACAAAACTGGAGAAATCACTCTCTCTGATTTCAATCCATATTACAAAGCTATATTTATTGAAACAGTATGGTACTGGCATAAAAACACTCACAGATCAGTGGAACAGAATATAGAGCACAGAAATAAACTCACACTTACATGGCTAATTAACCTATGACAAAAAAGAAAGGATATACAATGGGAAAGGACAGTCTCTTAAATAAATGATATTGGGAAAACTGGACAGCTACATACAAAGAATCAAACTGAACTATTTCATCACACCGTATACAAAAATAGACTCAAACTGGATTAAAAACTTACATCAAGGCTTGACAGCATTAAACTCCTAAAAGAAAACATAGACAGTATGTTCTTTGATATCAGCCTTAGTAATATTTGTTTGTCTGTCTCTTCAGGGAAGAGAAACAAAATCAAAATTAGCAAATTGTACTACATCAAACTATAAAATTTTTTCATACCAAAGGAAGCTATCAACAAAACAAAAGACAACCTACTGAATGGGAGAGGGTAATTGAAAATGATATATTCAACAGGGAGTTAACATCTAAAATATACAAAAAACTCAACATCAGAAAACAAATAACCCAATTTAAAATGGGTAGAGGAACTGAATAGACATTTTTCTGAAGACCATACAGATTGCCCAACAGGCACATGAAAGACTCTCAACATCACTAAACATCAGGAAAATACAAACCAAAGCCACAGTGAGATATCCCTGGCACCTGTCAGAATGGTTATCTTCAAAAAGACAGTGGATAACAAATATTAGTGAGGATTTGGAGAAAAGGGACTCTCATGCACTGCTGCTGGAAATGTTAACTGATGCAGCAACTATGGAAACCAGTATGGAGATGCCTCAAAAAACTAAATATAGAATTAACATATGATCTAACAATTTGACTCCTAGGTATCTATCTGAAAAAACAAAAATACTAACTTGAAAAAAATATGTGCACCCCTATGTTTTTGCAACATTATTTATCATAGCAAAGTTATGAAAGCAATTTAAGTGCTCATCAAGTAATGAATGGATTAAAATTATGTAATAAATGTTTTATACATCTATAAACACACACACACACCTACATACAAACACATATGTAAATGGAATTTACTCTGCCATAAAAAAGAATGAAATATCATCACTTGCAATAGCATAGATATGACCTAGAGAGTATTACACTAAGTGAAATAAGTTAGAGAAAGACAAATGCTATATGATTTCATTTATGTGGAATCCAAAAAACAAACCCCAAATGAATAAAGATAACTAGACAAAAACAGAGTCATTGATACAGAGATCAGGTCCCAAAGGGAAGAGGAGTTGGAGGAAGAGAAAAATAGGTGATAGAGATAAGGTACAAAATTTTAGTTAAAAATAAATTGAGTCACAAGTGTGAAATGGGTAGTGTAGAAATAGAGTCAATAATTATGTAATATCTTTGTATGGTAACAGATTACAACTAGACTTATGATCACTTTGAAATGTAAAGAAATATCAAATCACTGTGCTGTGTACCAGGAACCAACATAGTGTTATAGGCCAATTAAGCTTCAAAAAGAAAGAAGTAGATTCATCTAAAAATAAAGTGGGGGATCTGGTTTACAGTTAGAGGTGGGGCAAAGTAGTCAAAAGGTACAAACTCCCAATCTGAAGATAAATCAGTATTAGGGATTTAATGTACAACATGATAAATATAATACTGCTGTATGTTATATATGAAATTTAACAGAGTAAATTTTGAGTTCTTATCACAAATCTAACCTTTTTTCTCTATGTATTTATATCTATATGAACTGAGGGAAGTTCACTAAATTTATTGTGGTAATCTTTTTATTACATAAGTGAAATCATTATGCTATATATTTAGACTGCTATATGTCAATTATATCTCAATAAAAATGGAAGAAAATACTAATATAAAACAGCCTTGTAGCAAGGATCAGAGAATGGAATCACTTGCATTACCCACATCATCAAACCAAGATTTCATACCTAGATAATTGCAATTTCATACCTAGCCTTTCCAGTCCTTTGGACTGCAAGGAGATCAAACCAGTCCATCCTTAAGGAAATCAGTGCTGAATATTCTTTGGAAGAACTGATGATAAAGCTGAAGTTCCAATATTTTGGCCACCTGATGCCAAGAGCTTACTCATTGGAAAAGACCCTGATGCTGGGAAAGATTGAAGGCAGGAGGAGAAGGGGACGACAGAGGATGAGATGGTTAGATGGCATCACCGACTTGATGGGCATGAGTTTGAGTAAACTCCAGGAGTTGGTGATGGACAGGAAAGCCTGGTGTGCTGCAGTTCATGGGGTTGCAAAGAGTCTGACACCATCGAGCAAGTGAACTGAACTGAATTGCAGTTCAATCTTCCCCAGGAGTATAATTTTAACTGATCAGTCTGGAATTTACCAGTGATGAAATCTACCAAATGTGCCCCTTTTTCCCCCAAAGGAAGGTGATCTTGACTGAAAAAAAATCTTTTTTCCTTAATGACTCCTTCATGCCACCCCTCTCTGCCTTTAAAAACCTTGCCTTTCCAGAGCTCTCTGCATCTCATTTGTGTTTGCTGGATGTGATGCTACCCAATACATGAATGACTGAGTAAAACCCATTTGGTCCTCAGATTTACTTAGTTGAATGTTTGTCATTTAACACTAGATATCCTTTCTTGGTTTACTTTCTTATTTAGAGAGTACATCCTCCTCTAGCATTTAATAAAGGATACTTGAAAGATACATTTTTTGAGAGCTTGCATTTATGGAAATGTCTTTATTTTACCCTTATATTTTATAATAGTTTGCTTGGTTGTATAATTTTGTGTTGGGGATAGTATATTTTTAGAAGTTTGCTTGTGTGCTGCCGGTGTTTCTGTTGAGATAACTACATCAGTTTGACTTCTTGTCTTTTGTATGTGACTTGTTTTTTTCAATCTGGAAATTTATAGATATTTTGTCCCCAGTATTCTCATATGATACAACCATAAGGCTTGGTTTGGGTATAGTTCTTTCATTTACTATTCTGGACTTTCATTAGAGACTCTCACCCAAGTAATTCATGTGTTCCAGTTGGAGTAATTCTAGAATTAGTTTTTAATGATTTTATTCATTTTTTTTTCTATTCTCTTTCTAGAACCTCTATTACCCTAGATTCCTAGATAGGTTTCTAATTTTCCTGTATGCCTAATTTAACCCACTTGTTGTCTTTTTTAAACCTCATTTCTTAAAGATATCCTAACCATAATCTTTTAACCTTTTATTCATTTCTACTGTGTTTTTAGTCACCACAAGCTCTTTTTGTTCTCTGAATTTTCTGTCTTATTTCATTTTTTCTTGTTTTTCACATGAAATATCTTTTTTTTTTTTTTTTAAATCTGACTACTGCGTACCTTGGAGATAGCGCCATTTTTACTTCAGGTGACTGCAATAAAGTGAATGTCACAATGAAGCCAGTCACACAAACGTTTTGATTTCCTGGTACATATAAACATTATGTTTATACTATACTGTACTCTAGTAAGTGTGCAATAGCATTATGTATTAAAAATTTACATACCTTAATTTTTTATTGCTAAAAATTCCTAACCATCATCTAAGCCTTCAGTAAGTTACATTCATAACACCAAAGATCACTGATCAGGTCACTATGACAAATGTAATAATAATAAAGTTCTAAATATTGCAAGAAGTACCAAAATGTGACACATAAATATGAAGTTTAGAAAATTCTACTTGGAAGCATCGTGCTAAAAGACTTGCTTGATGACACAAATTTTCAATTTTTAAAAAACACAGTATCTTATTAAGTATATCTTTTCTTTAGAGACGGTCAAATTCCCATGAGAAGAGCTTTCTATTCCCACTACCAGATGGTAAGAATCTGGCTCCTAACTTTCCAGGAGTAGAGCAATATCTCGTTATTCAGCTTTTGTTATGCCTAAAAGGTTGATTAATCCTTCTTTTCTCTCCATTTAGAAGGCCTCATTTTTACTCTCTCTCAAGAGTAAAACTCCACACTTCTGTCAGTGTGGGCCAAGGGCAGTTGCCTAGCAGTGTGTAGTGAAAGACTTAGTCACTCAGTCAGGTCCAACTCTGCAACCCCATGGACTATAGCTCAACATGAATCAGCCATAGGTACACATATATTTCCTCCCATCCCTCTAGATTGATATAGAGCCCCTGTTTGTTTTGTGAGCCATACAGAAAATTCCTATCAGCTATCTATTTTACGTATGGTAATATAAGTTTCCATGTTACTCTTTCCATACTTCTCACCCTCTCCTCCTCTCTCCCCATGTACATAAGCCTGTTTTCTATGTCTGTTTCTCCATTGCTGCCCAGTAAATAAATTCTTTAGTACCATTTTTCTAGATTCTGTATATATGTATTAGAATACAGTATTTATCTTTCTCTTTCTGACTCACTTCACTTGGTATAATAGGTTCTAGATTCACCCACCTCATCAGAACTGACTCAAATGCATTCCTTTTATGGCTGGGTAATATTCCATTGTGCATATGTACCATGGCTTGTTTATGCATTCATCTGTCAATTGACATCTAGGTTGCTTCCATGTTCTAGCATTGTAAACAGTGCTATAATGAACAAAGGGATACATGTATCTTTTTCAATTTTGGTTTCCTCAGGGTATATGCCTAGGAGTGGGATTGCTGGGTCATATGGTGATGTATTCCTTGATGTTTAAGGAATCTCCATACCATCTTCCAAAAGTGACTGTATCAATTTACATTCCCACCAACAGTGCAAGAGGGTTACTTTTTCTCCACACCCTTTCCAGCATTTATTGTTTGTAGACTTTTTGATGATGGCCCTTCTTTGTTTACTTCTTGGAAGGAAAGTTATGACCAACCTAGACAGCATATTAAAAAACAGAGACATTACTTTGCCAACAAAAGTCCGTCTAGTCAAGGCTATGGTTTTTCCAGTAGTCATGTATGGATGTGAGAGTTGGACTTTAAAAAAGCTGAGCACTGAAGAATTGATGCTTTTGAACTGTGGTGTTGGAGGAGAAAATTGAGAGTCCCTTGGACTGCAAGGATTCCCAACCAGTCCATCCTAAAGGAGATCAGTCCTGGGTGTTCATTGAAAGGACTGATGTTGAAGCTGAAACTACAATACTTTGGCTACCTGGTGTGACGAGCTGACTCATTGGAAAAGACCCTACTGCTGGGAAAGATAGAAGGCAGGAGGAGAAGGGGACAACAGAGGATGAGATGGTTGGATGGCATCACTGACTCTATGGATATGAGAACATGAGTTTGAGTAAGCTCCAGGAGTTGGTGATGGACAGCGAGGCTTGGCATGCTGTGGTCCATGGGGTTGCAAAAAGTCAGAAACAACTGAGTGACTGAACTGAACTAATTCTGATCAGTGTGAGGTGATGTAGTTTTGATTTGTGTTTCTCTAATAATGAGCGATCTTGAGCATCTTTTCATGTGCTTGTTAGCATCTGTATGTCTTCTTTGGAGATATGTCTGTTTAGGTCTTTTTCCCACTTTTTGACTGGGTTGGTTGTTTTTTCTGGCATTGAGTTGTGTGAGCTGCTTGTATATTTTGGAAATTAATCCTTTGTCAGTTGTTTTACTTGCTATTATTTTCTCCCATTCTGAGGGTTGTCTTGACAAGTAGATGCTTTTTATTAAATTCATTCTATGTAAGAGACAGCTGAGGTTTTGACAGGTAAACTAACTTGCCCAGGGTCACACAGTACATAACAGAGTTGGAGTTTGAATCCAAGTTGGTCTGACTTCCTGCAGGGGTTAATAATCTGCCCCCTGTTTCTTTGGCTAAGCCATGAGAAAAACACAATGGGAAAAGAATAAAAGCAAACTATAGCAATACAGTATAATCTAAACAAAAGTACATCAGTTTGATTATTGGGGTCATCATGCCCTGCTAAGCTAAGTAAAAACATAGTGTGCACCTTGGAACATCAGGTCAGCACAAGTTCAGAACGCTGCTTGTGCACACACTGAGATGTTTTTCCAAAGCATATGCGGGTCTATGACCTCCAGCTGGGTGGTATCCCTTGTACAAGAAAATAACAAAGACAGTTTAAAGTAATCAATAAAATGGGAGATGTGACAGGGGACACAGGAGGCTGATTTTTATCATAGCACAACAGATACTTTCCGCATGCCACAACACTAAATAAAAGTGATGTGGCTCTGAGGAGCAGGGCTTTTGATCCAAGAGGTCTTGAGTCCTCCGGTCCCATCTTTAAAACTTTAATTCTGTCTCCAGTTTCTTTTGCCCAAATTGTGCATTGACCACTTTTGACCCCTACCTGCTATGCAGGCCATAGCAACTTACCATATCTTAGGACACAAGGCCCAATGCTGGCAGGATTTCAGCAGAAAAGATGAAGCCTATGGATAGCATAAAGAAAGTAGCAGGTACTGTGGCCAAACTAGAGGGCAAAAGTCATTGTCAAAATTTATTCCAATTTAAATCATACAGCAATAACAAGAAAAAATCCAGAATGGAAGACAACACGATAGAAAATAGGCCACCTTCTGAAAACCTAACAGACTGGAAACTCTGTGAGGTCACCACTGTATTCAGCAGACACATCACAGATGCTCTGCAGATATTTGTTGAATAAATGACTTCAGAGCCTGCCCTGCTAACTGCTATACACTATTGCTTATTCAATTCCTGGATAAGTTCAACATCCTCTTGCTTCAGTCTATGAGAAATACTTTTGCTACTTATTTGTGAGGTAAATTGCCTATCATTATGTCTTTCTGTGAATTCTAGCTATTTGTAAAAGAACAAAATAATCCCGAACACTAATGTTAGGTTCCAAAAAAGACAGCACTCAGCTGTGTTATAATTGAATAGCAGTTACAGAAACAAGATACCCTTCAGGCAGAAATGAAAACCTGTATTTGTTGTCAGTGGAGCTGATACTGACCAGGGTTCCTGGCCTTCCCCAATCAATAGGAATTGACTAGAGGCCAGACAAGAAATTCAGGCAAGGCTTTACTGGGGCTCCTGGGCCTGCTACAGGAGGGAGTGAAAACAAGTAACAGGTTCCCTTGCCTGCTCCTTGAAAGGGGTCAAGCTCACTCTTTGTATGGGGTGAAGGTAGGGGTGTGCCCAGGGGCCGGGCTGGACAGGTGACTCAGGTGGTTTCCCTGCCTCTTTGTGATGTTGGTCCTGGGGGCATGCGCAGTACCTGACCTGCTTTTGCGCCCAGTTTTTGGCTCCTGGCTCTTCAGAAATGGCAGTTCATTTTTGTTTTTGTCTTTCTGTATCTTTTGGTCCTGAATTTGCCCCAACTGTGCCTGAATGCAGTTATTTTCTAGTCCCATATAGTTTCTTTGTATGTTGTAGCTTGAGCAGAGGGGCAGGTGTTGCAGTACTTGCGGCAAAGGGTCCAAGGTCCCAGGACTGCCTCACATTTTTGGCTTCTTTCCTTTTTATCCATTTTCAAATAGCAACATCACTAATATAAAGGTGATGTGTTGATTTACACAAAGAAATCAAAGCTTGATTATTGAGGGTAAACAATTTAAATGAAATGATTTATGCCACTTGCCAAAAGATACAATGTAATAATTTTTAGCAAAAAATATTATTGGTCTTTGCTA
The DNA here is from genome assembly GCF_003369695.1 of Bos indicus x Bos taurus. Classification (NCBI taxonomy): domain Eukaryota; kingdom Metazoa; phylum Chordata; class Mammalia; order Artiodactyla; family Bovidae; genus Bos; species Bos indicus x Bos taurus. The sequence goes on along the minus strand of NW_020867598.1, from coordinate 14,441 downwards.
TAGCAGACTTGAACACTCTTGACAACTTTCTATTATGTGCTTCATTCTTCGAAACAGTGTTCATATAGATTTTCCAATAAATTTTGCTGCTGTAGCAATGAGTTATATACTAAGCATCTATAATGTCTATCCAGGTCAACGTGGGAAATTTAAGCCATACAGTTAATGGGCTAATGTAATTTCTGTTTGATTTTATATTCATTATTGGAGTCAGAAAAAAAAAAAACAAATTTTATCAACTTTTTTAAATCCCCAAATGAAATTTCAAATTCAAATCAATAACTCAAAATGACAAAAGTTTTTACAAAAAGGAAAGAATAGATTGTTGAGAGCTATATTATTGTTCAAGCTGACTTTAAGGCATTATTTAGGTGACTTTTACCAGAATACTTTAAATATGAATCAGTATATTCATCAATTTTGAATAATTCACCCTTAACCCTGAAATATATTCTAAGCGATATTACAAGGGGAGGATAATGTCAAGGTTGACTATTCTCTATTAAGCCTGAAGAGCTTTACTCAGGCATTGAGTGCTAGGAATATCAGCTAGAAAACATAAGTTGGAAACAGATTTGCATAAACATTTAAAAGTATATGTGATTTAAATAATCTCTAATATTGTATAATTATGTATTTCAATATCTTTTCATATTACTCAGAATTTACATCTCAAATTTTAAAATATATGACTTCTAATTCAAAATACTTAAAGTTATAATTGCAATTTAGAGTTTTAATATCTGACTGTGTTTCAGGGTGGCAGTTTAGGCTCATAATTAACCCAGCCCCTTTCCCCAAATCTCTGAATCCCCATTCAAAGGATACCAAAAAGGAACAAGGGGCTTCAGATTAAGATGACAGATTGAACACATGCATTTAATGTTGATTTCATCCTTTTGAAAACTTCCTTTAATTAATTAATATTCAAGAGTGCCGGGAGCCGGTGAGGCATTCCACTCGTGACAAAGGTCATGAGGAAGGAGGCTCGGCATACGCAAAGGCGGGATCGAGCCTCAGGAGTCCCCCCGGATATTCTCGAGCATCTACCCCCCAAAAAACCAGAGTCTGCCTACTTTATTGCTTTGTGCTCTCACCTCTGACTTTACTGGGGGCTGTCCCCTACCACCATCTCGCTCTCTCTGTCAAAGAGTTAACTTACAGCTCCAATTAATAAAGTTCCTGGGCAATTAGGAGTGTTTAAATCCAAACCCCTCTGATGGCTCTCTAACTCGCCTGACAAGTTTACCCGGACTCCTGCAGCTATGCATACGATTGTTTACAGTCTCCCAGCCTCGAGAGGCATGGGAAGCTTAAGATATTCAAATAGCTTAGAGCCTCTCAGAGAGTTAGAAACTGTCAGAATAAACTAGTAAAGGATTTCATTGATGAGTCAATGTTTGTTGCCAAGTTTTCACATCCCCTGAATTGTATCCTTGAATATGTATTAATTAATAGTGGGTATGTAGAAAAATAAGTAGTGGCCTTGGTGTTAGTAACTTTAGACCCTTAAGGTAATAAATTCTTTCCTTTGTTGTAAACCCATTACACATCCGCCCTATAGGAATGCAATTTTATCTTCGGAAGATGGCGCAAAACCTTAAAATAATTACTCTTAGAGAAAGTAAGTCTTTGTTGATAAGTCCTTGTCAAGAGTCATAAAATGTTAGTAGGCCTTCTGGGCAGAAGATGATGTAAATCACCTAAACCATTTGTATACGATAAATTTGCAGGAAAGAAACCCTGGTTTTTGATAAGAATCAAAGACTGCTGACTTTGCATCCCCTATTATCCTCTATGTGTAACTTAGGGTATAAAAGCCCCTGTTAAAAATAAAGCTACGGGCCTTGCTCACCAACGCTTGGTCTCCCCATGTCATTCTTTCTTTTAACTTCCAGCTGAGTCTCCATCTGGAGCGCGGAACCCACCACGCTTACTAATTATGCCTGGGCTTCTAAGACCCACTCGAGAAGGTGTCTAGGGTGAGGCACCTTCCGCTATTCGAGAGGGCGCCTGCGGCCTACGTAAGTGGTGCAAACTTCTTGTCTTGAAGTTTTATTGGTCTCCCGCGTAAACCAAGCTACTCAGCTTCTTTTCTCCACTGAATTTTCCTACTGAGCTATCCTCATTCTATTACTCTTTATATCTTTGATAAATAAATAAATAGTCGCCGATGCCGTCTCCCCTTCGAATACCCTGGATCAGCCGGGGCTGGTCCTCGGCACAAGAGGTTTAACATGACAAGAAAGGAAGTAACAGGAAAGGAGAACAATATAATAAATTGTGGGATGTTAAAAGGCAGATATACAAATAATAGGTGATTCAGCAGACCCAGGAAACTGAAGACCACATGACAGCCAGTCCAAGAATCCTTTGCAGAATCCTCAAGAAGCACAGGAAAGTACCAGATACCTCTGAAATTAGAGATACGATTTGGAGTCTGAAATAAGGAGGCCTGAGTGAAAGCTGTTTAAGAGGCTTGGCATGTGCATAGTTTCATCTCCTTTTCTGGACTTTAAGTGGAGACTTTCACTCTGGCAATTCATGTGTTTCATTTCTGGAAGGAATCTTCTCGGATTATTTTCATAATGATTTCACTCATTGCTTTTCTATTTTCTCTTTCTGGAACTTCTAGATTCCTGCACTCACTACGTGACAACTGTTAGTGGTCAGTGAGCAACTAACACTTTCATTTTGGGCATCCCTGGTGGCTGAGATGGTGAAGAATCTTCCTGAATTTCAGGAGACCCGGATTTGATCCTTGGGTTGAGAAGATCCCCTGGAAAAGGGAATGGCAACCCATTTCAGTATTCTTGCCTGGAGGATTCCATGGACAGAGGAGCCTGGTGGGCTATAATCCATGGGGTTGCAGAGTTGGACACAACTGAGTGACTGAACTGAACTGATTCTGATCAGTGTGAGATGATATCTCATTGTAGTTTTGATTTGTGTTTCTCTAATAATGAGCGATTTTGAGCATCTTTTCACGTGGTTGTTAGCCATCAGTGTTTGGAAGCATAGTACAAAATAGCCGTATTAGGAGAAAGTCCTTGGGAAAATGGCCAAGGGCCAGAAGTACCTGGCTTTGTGTACTGCGGACAGAAAAACATCTCCTGCCTTTGGTTATGCTCAGCACCAAGATTTAATAATAAATAGGGATGTTACTTGAGAAAACGGGTTGTGGGATAAGCACATGAGTCACTTACAGTGCGCTGTCCTTGAAATATTTTTACTCATTATGTGTTAACCCCATAAGCGCTCTGCTGGCCGTATACTTTAAGCTCTTCATTCTTGCTTCTATAAAAAGGCTTGACTGCAGAAATAAACTTGTCAGTCCTTGCCAGAGACTGTCCGAGTGTCATTCTTTCAGAATCGTTGCTTCCAAGTCTGGGGGAGAAAATCCCCAACAATCTGTATGTCTTCTTTGGAGATATGTCTGTTTAGGTCTTTTTCCCACTTTTTGACTGGGTTGGCTGTTTTTCTGGCATTGAGTTGTGTGAACTGCTTGTATATTTTGGAAATTAATCCTTTGTCAGTTGTTTCACTTGCTATTATTTTCTCCCATTCTGAGGGTTGTCTTGACAAGTAGATGCTTTTTATTAAACTCATTCTATGTAAGAGACAGCTGAGGTTTTGGGCTCAAAACCTCAAGGGTAAACTAACTTGCCCAGGGTCACACAGTACATAACAGAGTTGGAGTTTAAATCCAAGTTGGTCTGACTTCCTGCAGGGGTTAATAATCTGCCCCCTGTTTCTTTGGCTAAGCCATGAGAAAAACACAATGGGAAAAGAATAAAAGCAAACTATAGCAATACAGTATAATCTAAACAAAAGTACATCAGTTTGATTATTGGGGTCATCATGCCCTGCTAAGCTAAGTAAAAACATAGTGTGGACCTTGGAACATCAGGTCAGCACAAGTTCAGAACGCTGCTTGTGCACACACTGAGATGTTTTTCCAAAGCATATGCGGGTCTATGACCTCCAGCTGGGTGGTATCCCTTGTACAAGAAAATAACAAAGACAGTTTAAAGTAATCAATAAAATGGGAGATGTGACAGGGGACACAGGAGGCTGATTTTATCATAGCACAACAGATACTTTCCACATGCCACAACACTAAATAAAAGTGATGTGGCTCTGTGGAACAGGGCTTTTCATCCAATAAGTCTTGAGTCCTCTGGGCCATCTTTAAAACTTTAATTCTGTCTCCAGTTTCTTTTGCCCAAATTGTGCATTGACCACTTTTGACCCCTACCTGCTATGTTGGCCACAACAACTTACCATATCTTAGGACACAAGGCCCAATGCTGGCAGGATTTCAGCAGAAAAGATGAAGCCTATGGATAGCATAAAGAAAGTAGCAGGTACTGTGGCCAAACTAGAGGGCAAAAGTCATTGTCAAAATTTATTCCAATTTAAATCATACAGCAGTAACAACAAGAAAAAATCCAGAATGGAAGACAACACGATAGAAAATAGGCCACCTTCTGAAAACCTAACAGACTGGAAACTCTGTGAGGTCACCACTGTATTCAGCAGACACATCACAGATGCTCTGCAGATATTTGTTGAATAAATGACTTCAGAGCCTGCCCTGCTAACTGCTATACACTATTGCTTATTCAATTCCTGGATAAGTTCAACATCCTCTTGCTTCAGTCTATGAGAAATACTTTTGCTACTTATTTGTGAGGTAAATTGCCTATCATTATGTCTTTCTGTGAATTCTAGCTATTTGTAAAAGAACAAAATAATCCCGAACACTAATGTTAGGTTCCAAAAAAGACAGCACTCAGCTGTGTTATAATTGAATAGCAGTTACAGAAACAAGATACCCTTCAGGCAGAAATGAAAACCTGTATTTGTTGTCAGTGGAGCTGATACTGACCAGGGTTCCTGGCCTTCCCCAATCAATAGGAATTGACTAGAGGCCAGACAAGAAATTCAGGCAAGGCTTTACTGGGGCTCCTGGGCCTGCTACAGGAGGGAGTGAAAACAAGTAACAGGTTCCCTTGCCTGCTCCTTGAAAGGGGTCAAGCTCACTCTTTGTATGGGGTGAAGGTAGGGGTGTGCCCAGGGGCCGGGCTGGACAGGTGACTCAGGTGGTTTCCCTGCCTCTTTGTGATGTTGGTCCTGGGGGCATGCGCAGTACCTGACCTGCTTTTGCGCCCAGTTTTTGGCTCCTGGCTCTTCAGAAATGGCAGTTCATTTTTGTTTTTGTCTTTCTGTATCTTTTGGTCCTGAATTTGCCCCAACTGTGCCTGAATGCAGTTATTTTCTAGTCCCATATAGTTTCTTTGTATGTTGTAGCTTGAGCAGAGGGGCAGGTGTTGCAGTACTGCGGCAAAGGGTCCAAGGTCCCAGGACTGCCTCACATTTTTGGCTTCTTTCCTTTTTATCCATTTTCAAATAGCAACATCACTAATATAAAGGTGATGTGTTGATTTACACAAAGAAATCAAAGCTTGATTATTGAGGGTAAACAATTTAAATGAAATGATTTATGCCACTTGCCAAAAGATACAATGTAATAATTTTTAGCAAAAAATATTATTGGTCTTTGCTATAGCAGACTTGAACACTCTCGACAACTTTCTATTATGTGCTTCATTCTTCGAAACAGTGTTCATATAGATTTTCCAATAAATTTTGCTGCTGTAGCAATGAGTTATATACTAAGCATCTATAATGTCTATCCAGGTCAACGTGGGAAATTTAAGCCATACAGTTAATGGGCTAATGTAATTTCTGTTTGATTTTATATTCATTATTGGAGTCAGAAAAAAAAACAAATTTTATCAACTTTTTTAAATCCCCAAATGAAATTTCAAATTCAAATCAATAACTCAAAATGACAAAAGTTTTTACAAAAAGGAAAAGAATAGATTGTTGAGAGCTATATTATTGTTCAAGCTGACTTTAAGGCATTATTTAGGTGACTTTTACCAGAATACTTTAAATATGAATCAGTATATTCATCAATTTTGAATAATTCACCCTTAACCCTGAAATATATTCTAAGCGATATTACAAGGGGAGGATAATGTCAAGGTTGACTATTCTCTATTAAGCCTGAAGAGCTTTACTCAGGCATTGAGTGCTAGGAATATCAGCTAGAAAACATAAGTTGGAAACAGATTTGCATAAACATTTAAAAGTATATGTGATTTAAATAATCTCTAATATTGTATAATTATGTATTTCAATATCTTTTCATATTACTCAGAATTTACATCTCAAATTTTAAAATATATGACTTCTAATTCAAAATACTTAAAGTTATAATTGCAATTTAGAGTTTTAATATCTGACTGTGTTTCAGGGTGGCAGTTTAGGCTCATAATTAACCCAGCCCCTTTCCCCAAATCTCTGAATCCCCATTCAAAGGATACCAAAAAGGAACAAGGGGCTTCAGATTAAGATGACAGATTGAACACATGCATTTAATGTTGATTTCATCCTTTTGAAAACTTCCTTTAATTAATTAATATTCAAGAGTGCCGGGAGCCGGTGAGGCATTCCACTCGTGACAAAGGTCATGAGGAAGGAGGCTCGGCATACGCAAAGGCGGGATCGAGCCTCAGGAGTCCCCCCGGATATTCTCGAGCATCTACCCCCCAAAAAACCAGAGTCTGCCTACTTTATTGCTTTGTGCTCTCACCTCTGACTTTACTGGGGGCTGTCCCCTACCACCATCTCGCTCTCTCTGTCAAAGAGTTAACTTACAGCTCCAATTAATAAAGTTCCTGGGCAATTAGGAGTGTTTAAATCCAAACCCCTCTGATGGCTCTCTAACTCGCCTGACAAGTTTACCCGGACTCCTGCAGCTATGCATACGATTGTTTACAGTCTCCCAGCCTCGAGAGGCATGGGAAGCTTAAGATATTCAAATAGCTTAGAGCCTCTCAGAGAGTTAGAAACTGTCAGAATAAACTAGTAAAGGATTTCATTGATGAGTCAATGTTTGTTGCCAAGTTTTCACATCCCCTGAATTGTATCCTTGAATATGTATTAATTAATAGTGGGTATGTAGAAAAAATAAGTAGTGGCCTTGGTGTTAGTAACTTTAGACCCTTAAGGTAATAAATTCTTTCCTTTGTTGTAAACCCATTACACATCCGCCCTATAGGAATGCAATTTTATCTTCGGAAGATGGCGCAAAACCTTAAAATAATTACTCTTAGAGAAAGTAAGTCTTTGTTGATAAGTCCTTGTCAAGAGTCATAAAATGTTAGTAGGCCTTCTGGGCAGAAGATGATGTAAATCACCTAAACCATTTGTATACGATAAATTTGCAGGAAAGAAACCCTGGTTTTTGATAAGAATCAAAGACTGCTGACTTTGCATCCCCTATTATCCTCTATGTGTAACTTAGGGTATAAAAGCCCCTGTTAAAAATAAAGCTACGGGCCTTGCTCACCAACGCTTGGTCTCCCCATGTCATTCTTTCTTTTAACTTCCAGCTGAGTCTCCATCTGGAGCGCGGAACCCACCACGCTTACTAATTATGCCTGGGCTTCTAAGACCCACTCGAGAAGGTGTCTAGGGTGAGGCACCTTCCGCTATTCGAGAGGGCGCCTGCGGCCTACGTAAGTGGTGCAAACTTCTTGTCTTGAAGTTTTATTGGTCTCCCGCGTAAACCAAGCTACTCAGCTTCTTTTCTCCACTGAATTTTCCTACTGAGCTATCCTCATTCTATTACTCTTTATATCTTTGATAAATAAATAAATAGTCGCCGATGCCGTCTCCCCTTCGAATACCCTGGATCAGCCGGGGCTGGTCCTCGGCACAAGAGGTTTAACATGACAAGAAAGGAAGTAACAGGAAAGGAGAACAATATAATAAATTGTGGGATGTTAAAAGGCAGATATACAAATAATAGGTGATTCAGCAGACCCAGGAAACTGAAGACCACATGACAGCCAGTCCAAGAATCCTTTGCAGAATCCTCAAGAAGCACAGGAAAGTACCAGATACCTCTGAAATTAGAGATACGATTTGGAGTCTGAAATAAGGAGGCCTGAGTGAAAGCTGTTTAAGAGGCTTGGCATGTGCATAGTTTCATCTCCTTTTCTGGACTTTAAGTGGAGACTTTCACTCTGGCAATTCATGTGTTTCATTTCTGGAAGGAATCTTCTCGGATTATTTTCATAATGATTTCACTCATTGCTTTTCTATTTTCTCTTTCTGGAACTTCTAGATTCCTGCACTCACTACGTGACAACTGTTAGTGGTCAGTGAGCAACTAACACTTTCATTTTGGGCATCCCTGGTGGCTGAGATGGTGAAGAATCTTCCTGAATTTCAGGAGACCCGGATTTGATCCTTGGGTTGAGAAGATCCCCTGGAAAAGGGAATGGCAACCCATTTCAGTATTCTTGCCTGGAGGATTCCATGGACAGAGGAGCCTGGTGGGCTATAATCCATGGGGTTGCAGAGTTGGACACAACTGAGTGACTGAACTGAACTGATTCTGATCAGTGTGAGATGATATCTCATTGTAGTTTTGATTTGTGTTTCTCTAATAATGAGCGATTTTGAGCATCTTTTCACGTGGTTGTTAGCCATCAGTGTTTGGAAGCATAGTACAAAATAGCCGTATTAGGAGAAAGTCCTTGGGAAAATGGCCAAGGGCCAGAAGTACCTGGCTTTGTGTACTGCGGACAGAAAAACATCTCCTGCCTTTGGTTATGCTCAGCACCAAGATTTAATAATAAATAGGGATGTTACTTGAGAAAACGGGTTGTGGGATAAGCACATGAGTCACTTACAGTGCGCTGTCCTTGAAATATTTTTACTCATTATGTGTTAACCCCATAAGCGCTCTGCTGGCCGTATACTTTAAGCTCTTCATTCTTGCTTCTATAAAAAGGCTTGACTGCAGAAATAAACTTGTCAGTCCTTGCCAGAGACTGTCCGAGTGTCATTCTTTCAGAATCGTTGCTTCCAAGTCTGGGGGAGAAAATCCCCAACAATCTGTATGTCTTCTTTGGAGATATGTCTGTTTAGGTCTTTTTCCCACTTTTTGACTGGGTTGGCTGTTTTTCTGGCATTGAGTTGTGTGAACTGCTTGTATATTTTGGAAATTAATCCTTTGTCAGTTGTTTCACTTGCTATTATTTTCTCCCATTCTGAGGGTTGTCTTGACAAGTAGATGCTTTTTATTAAACTCATTCTATGTAAGAGACAGCTGAGGTTTTGGGCTCAAAACCTCAAGGGTAAACTAACTTGCCCAGGGTCACACAGTACATAACAGAGTTGGAGTTTAAATCCAAGTTGGTCTGACTTCCTGCAGGGGTTAATAATCTGCCCCCTGTTTCTTTGGCTAAGCCATGAGAAAAACACAATGGGAAAAGAATAAAAGCAAACTATAGCAATACAGTATAATCTAAACAAAAGTACATCAGTTTGATTATTGGGGTCATCATGCCCTGCTAAGCTAAGTAAAAACATAGTGTGCACCTTGGAACATCAGGTCAGCACAAGTTCAGAACGCTGCTTGTGCACACACTGAGATGTTTTTCCAAAGCATATGCGGGTCTATGACCTCCAGCTGGGTGGTATCCCTTGTACAAGAAAATAACAAAGACAGTTTAAAGTAATCAATAAAATGGGAGATGTGACAGGGGACACAGGAGGCTGATTTTATCATAGCACAACAGATACTTTCCACATGCCACAACACTAAATAAAAGTGATGTGGCTCTGTGGAACAGGGCTTTTCATCCAATAAGTCTTGAGTCCTCTGGGCCATCTTTAAAACTTTAATTCTGTCTCCAGTTTCTTTTGCCCAAATTGTGCATTGACCACTTTTGACCCCTACCTGCTATGTTGGCCACAACAACTTACCATATCTTAGGACACAAGGCCCAATGCTGGCAGGATTTCAGCAGAAAAGATGAAGCCTATGGATAGCATAAAGAAAGTAGCAGGTACTGTGGCCAAACTAGAGGGCAAAAGTCATTGTCAAAATTTATTCCAATTTAAATCATACAGCAATAACAAGAAAAAATCCAGAATGGAAGACAACACGATAGAAAATAGGCCACCTTCTGAAAACCTAACAGACTGGAAACTCTGTGAGGTCACCACTGTATTCAGCAGACACATCACAGATGCTCTGCAGATATTTGTTGAATAAATGACTTCAGAGCCTGCCCTGCTAACTGCTATACACTATTGCTTATTCAATTCCTGGATAAGTTCAACATCCTCTTGCTTCAGTCTATGAGAAATACTTTTGCTACTTATTTGTGAGGTAAATTGCCTATCATTATGTCTTTCTGTGAATTCTAGCTATTTGTAAAAGAACAAAATAATCCCGAACACTAATGTTAGGTTCCAAAAAAGACAGCACTCAGCTGTGTTATAATTGAATAGCAGTTACAGAAACAAGATACCCTTCAGGCAGAAATGAAAACCTGTATTTGTTGTCAGTGGAGCTGATACTGACCAGGGTTCCTGGCCTTCCCCAATCAATAGGAATTGACTAGAGGCCAGACAAGAAATTCAGGCAAGGCTTTACTGGGGCTCCTGGGCCTGCTACAGGAGGGAGTGAAAACAAGTAACAGGTTCCCTTGCCTGCTCCTTGAAAGGGGTCAAGCTCACTCTTTGTATGGGGTGAAGGTAGGGGTGTGCCCAGGGGCCGGGCTGGACAGGTGACTCAGGTGGTTTCCCTGCCTCTTTGTGATGTTGGTCCTGGGGGCATGCGCAGTACCTGACCTGCTTTTGCGCCCAGTTTTTGGCTCCTGGCTCTTCAGAAATGGCAGTTCATTTTTGTTTTTGTCTTTCTGTATCTTTTGGTCCTGAATTTGCCCCAACTGTGCCTGAATGCAGTTATTTTCTAGTCCCATATAGTTTCTTTGTATGTTGTAGCTTGAGCAGAGGGGCAGGTGTTGCAGTACTGCGGCAAAGGGTCCAAGGTCCCAGGACTGCCTCACATTTTTGGCTTCTTTCCTTTTTATCCATTTTCAAATAGCAACATCACTAATATAAAGGTGATGTGTTGATTTACACAAAGAAATCAAAGCTTGATTATTGAGGGTAAACAATTTAAATGAAATGATTTATGCCACTTGCCAAAAGATACAATGTAATAATTTTTAGCAAAAAATATTATTGGTCTTTGCTATAGCAGACTTGAACACTCTCGACAACTTTCTATTATGTGCTTCATTCTTCGAAACAGTGTTCATATAGATTTTCCAATAAATTTTGCTGCTGTAGCAATGAGTTATATACTAAGCATCTATAATGTCTATCCAGGTCAACGTGGGAAATTTAAGCCATACAGTTAATGGGCTAATGTAATTTCTGTTTGATTTTATATTCATTATTGGAGTCAGAAAAAAAAACAAATTTTATCAACTTTTTTAAATCCCCAAATGAAATTTCAAATTCAAATCAATAACTCAAAATGACAAAAGTTTTTACAAAAAGGAAAGAATAGATTGTTGAGAGCTATATTATTGTTCAAGCTGACTTTAAGGCATTATTTAGGTGACTTTTACCAGAATACTTTAAATATGAATCAGTATATTCATCAATTTTGAATAATTCACCCTTAACCCTGAAATATATTCTAAGCGATATTACAAGGGGAGGATAATGTCAAGGTTGACTATTCTCTATTAAGCCTGAAGAGCTTTACTCAGGCATTGAGTGCTAGGAATATCAGCTAGAAAACATAAGTTGGAAACAGATTTGCATAAACATTTAAAAGTATATGTGATTTAAATAATCTCTAATATTGTATAATTATGTATTTCAATATCTTTTCATATTACTCAGAATTTACATCTCAAATTTTAAAATATATGACTTCCAATTCAAAATACTTAAAGTTATAATTGCAATTTAGAGTTTTTATATCTGATTGTGTTTCAGGGTGGCAGTTTAGGCTCATAATTAACCCAGCCCCTTTCCCCAAATCTCTGAATCCCTATTCAAAGGATACCAAAAAGGAACGAGGGGCTTCAGATTAAGATGACAGATTGAACACATGCATTTAATATTGATTTCATCCTTTTGAAACCTCCTTATATTTACTAAAATTAATTTTCAAGAGGCTTAACATGATAAGAAAGAAAGTAACAGGAAAGGAGAAAAATACAATAAATTGCGGGATGTTAAAAGGCAGATATGCAAATAATAGGTGATTCAGCAGACCCAGGAAACTGAAGACCACATGACAGCCAGTCCAAGAATCCTCTGCAGAGTCCTCAAGAGGCGTAGGAAAGTACCAGGTAGCTCTGAAATTAGAGGTACGATTTGGAGTCTGAAATAAGGAGGCCTGAGTGAAAGCTGTTTAAGAGGCTTGGCATGTGCATAGTTTCATCTCCTTTTTGGACTTTAAGTGGAGACTTTCACTCTGGCAATTCATGTGTTTCATTTCTGGAAGGAATCTTCTCGGATTATTTTCATAATGATTTCACTCATTGCTTTTCTATTTTCTCTTTCTGGAACTTCTAGATTCCTGCACTCACTATGTGACAACTGTTTGTTAGTGTTTAGTGAGCAACTATCACTTTCATTTTGGGCTTCCCTGGTGGCTGAGATGGTGAAGAATCTTCCTGAATTGCAGGAGACCCGGATTTGATCCTTGGGTTGAGAAGATCCCCTGGAAAAGGGAATGGCAACCCATTTCAGTATTCTTGCCCGGAGGATTCCATGGACAGAGGAGCCTGGTGGGAAAAAACAAAATTCTGTAAAGCAATTATCCTTCAATAAAAAAATAAATTAATAAAAAGCACCTACTTTTCAGAGTTGTTAAGCATAACAATAACAAAACCAAAAAATATTTAGTACAATGGCATATAGATCAATTAGTATAATTTAGGTAATATATTCCCAATTCAGTAAGAATAGAAAACTGTGTATCTTTTTAAAAATGAAAAAGGTATTTTAAAAATAAAATAAATTTTAAGTAATAACTAAACACAATATTCTATTTTTCACTGAAATTTCCCCCAATTATATGGTAAAGGAGTTATCTTCCTTAAAGCACTTAGCAATGATACAGAGAAATTTGGGAGGAATATTAGACATTTGACATAAGATATTGATATAAAGGACATTTATACCTATTACCTGAATTTATTTCACCCAGGATAAGCAAATTACTGTAACCCATGCTCTATCTATCAGACTGTAGAAAATTTTTCTAACTAATCATTACTGAAGCAGATGAAAAGTACTTACCTAGTGTCTGGCTTATAGTAAGCTTTAAGAGATTTACAAAAATGGTTTTATTTTACCCTAACATCATTTCTTTGAAATAGAGAAAGGAAGGCTTCAAACTTAATATTATACAACCCAAATCACAAGGTACAGAGAAGCTAAATGGATTTGAATATGTTTGAAAAAGAATGGTCAGAACCTATCTTCACCATCATTCCATGTATGAGACTGTGCCGTTTCCATTGAGGGCATAAAAATTATCTTGATTTTACAATGCAAAGATGTGATTGTAACCTAACACCAACTAATTAATTTACCGGTTAACTATTTATTGAAGTTTTACTATGGGCCAAGGATAGTGTCAGTTTTCATTCCAACCCTAAAGAAAGGCAATGCCAAAGAATGCTCAAACTACTGCACAATTGCACTCATCTCACATTACTTTATCTACTAGTAAAGTAATGCTCAAAATTCTCCAAGCCAGGCTTCAACAATACGTCAACCATGAACTTCCAGAAGTTCAAGCTGGCTTTAGAAAAGGCAGAGGAACCAGAGATCACATTGCCAACATCTGCTGGATCATGGAAAAAGCAAGAGAGTTCCAGAAAAACATCTATTTCTGCTTTATTGACTATGCCAAAGCCTTTGACTGTGTGGATCACAATAAACTGTGGAAAATTGTGAAAGAGATGGGAATACCAGACCACCTGACCTGCCTCTTGAGATATTTGTGTGCAGGTCAGGAAGCAACAGTTAGAACTGGACATGGAACAACAGACTGGTTCCAAATAGGAAAAGGAGTACGTCAAGGCTGTATATTGTCACCCTGCTTATTTAACTTCTATGCAGAGTACGTCATGAGAAACACTGGGCTGGAAGAAGCACAAGCTGGAATCAGATTGTTGAGAGAAATATCAATAACCTTGGATATGCAGATGACACCACCCTTATGGCAGAAAGGGAAGAGGAACTAAAAAGCCTGTTGATGAAAGTGAAAGAGGAGAGTGAAAAAAGTTGGCTTAAAGCTCAACATTCAGAAACGAAGATCATGGCATCTGGTCCCATCACTTCATGGGAAATAGATGGGGGAACAGTGGAAAACAGTGTCAGACTTTATTTCTTTGGACTCCAAAATCACTGCAGATGGTGATTGCAGCCACGAAATTAAAAGACGTTACTCCTTGGAAGAAAAGTTATGATCAACCTAAATAGCATATTATAATATTATATTAAATATTAATACATATTATATGTTATAT
>NW_020867597.1:0-49072 GCF_003369695.1 Bos indicus x Bos taurus | reverse complement strand
ATGTTTTTTTCCTTCTGGCTTACTTCACTCTGTATAATAGGCTCCAGTTTCATCCACCTCATTAGAACTGATTCAAATGTATTCTTTTTAATGGCTGAGTAATACTCCATTGTGTATATGTACCACAGCTTTCTTATCCATTCATCTGCTGATGGGCATCTAGGTTGCTTCCATGTCTTGGCTATTATAAAACAGTGCTGCGATGAACATTGGGGTACACGTGTCCTCTTTCCTTCTGGTTTCCTCAGTGTGTATGCCCAGCAGTGGATTGCTGGATCATAAGGCAGTTCTATTTCCAGTTTTTTAAGGAATCTCCACACTGTTCTCCATAGTGGCTGTACTAGTTTGCATTCCACCAGCAGTGTAGAGGGCTCCCTTTTCTCCACACCCTCTCCAGCATTTATTATTTGGAGACTTTTGGATCGCAGCCATTCTGACTGGTGTGAAATGGTACCTCATAGTGGTTTTGATTTGCAATTTCTCTGATAATGAGTGATGTTGAGCATCTTTTCATGTGTTTGTTAGCCATCTGTATGTCTTCTTTGGAGAAATGTCTATTTAGTTCTTTGGCCCATTTTTTGATTGGGTCGTTTATTTTCTGGAGTTGAGCTGTAGGAGTTGCTTGTATATTTTTGAGATTAGTTGTTTGTCAGTTGCTTCATTTGCTATTATTTTCTCCCATTCTGAAGGCTGTCTTTTTCACCCTTGCTAATAGTTTCCTTTGATGTGCAGAAGCTTTAAGGTTAATTAGGTCCCATTTGTTTATTTTTGCTTTTATTTCCAATATTCTGGGAGGTCAGTTATCAAGACAGTATGGTACTGGCACAAAGACCAGAAATATTGATCAATGAATAAAATAGAAAGCCCAGAGATAAATCCACGCACATATGGACACCTTATCTTTGACAAAGGAGGCAAGAATATACAATGGATTAAAGACAATCTCTTTAATAAGTGGGTGCTGGGAAATCTGGTCAACCACTTGTAAAAGAATGAAACTGGACACTTTCTAACACCATACACAAAAATAAAACTCAAAATGGATTAAAGATCTAAACGTAAGACCAGAAACTATAAAACTCCTAGAGGAGAACATAGGCAAAACACTCTCTGACATTTTTATGTCTTTACTTTCTATGCTCTGACTTTGTACTTTTCAGATGGGCCCTGATACTCTGTGTGAGCCTACTTCTGCTGACTCCAAAAAATCCTGAGTTTGCCGTTTGATCCTCAAGAAAATGCCTTTCTGTTCTGGGCTCACTCCTATGCTGCATTCCACAATCAGTCTAACTGCTGGGTGTGCAGAGTGCTCCCTTCTTCATCAGTGGATGGCTTCCCATGGTGTACATCTCCACTTCAAGGAAAAGACTTTCTCCAAGTCTGCGAATACCTTCGACAACAATCATATGTGATGCCTCTTCTTAATCTGATGACATCTACAACCCTAAGATGGACTGGTGCAACACTTTGTACTTTAACTATGGACATAACGTGGTTTTTAATTTTGATTATACATTGTCTTGGTTTTATGACTATTTCACTACACATAAGGTAAATGGGTCTAGATCTAGTGGCTTGTACCTGACATTTATCAAATATGGGATGATTGAGGTTATATGGCTAACTCCTGAAAAAGGACATCTAATGTCTACTGCCCATATATGCTGGGAACAATAGAAGCCATCCCCAGAAGTTAGCCACAACTTAATTATAATGATTGGAAACAATTGGGACTTTTGCCTCAGGAAATATGCAAGGTAATCATTCCTGAATTTTCCAACCCCAGTTCAGGTCCTCCCTTTGCCTGGCCAGGCACTGATTGGGACTGGATATCTCAGTCACGCTGGCTTGCTCCAAACGGGACCTTTGGATATGTGGCTCCTACCTATGGGCATGGCTTCCTCCTGGCTGGATACGGAGATGCAACCTAGGTCTAGCTTTTACTCACGGCTTCATATTTTCAGAGCTTCCAGAAAAGCCTGCTAATTTATCACACCTTAAACTCGGTGGGCAGATCTACATTTCACTGGTGTGATTATTTGGCTGCAGTGTTTGTTCCCTCTCTGGGAACTACAGATGTTATGCTCTACGTGGATGCTTTGACTACTTTTACTCAACAGGCATTACAAATTCTCAAAAATCTATTTCAGCTCTTTCTTTAAAAATTTTTAATTTTAATTGGAGGCTAATTACTTTACAATATTGTATTGGTTCTGCCACACATCAACATGAATCTGTCAGGGGCATACACATGTTTCCCATACTGAACCCCCTTCCCACCCCCCTCCCCGTACCATCCCTCCAGGTCATCCCAGTACACCAGCCCCAAGGGTCCTGTATCGAACCTGGACTGGCAATTCGTTTCTTATATGATACTATACATGTTTCCATGACATTGCCCCAAATCATCCCACCCTCTCCCTCTCCCACAGAGTCCAAAAGCCTGTTGTATACATCTGTGTCTCTATTTCACCTCTTAATGCTGAACAAATACAAATTAGATAGGTGGTTTTACAAAACAGATTGGCCTTACATATTCTGACAGCTGCACAAGGAGGAACTTGTGCCATTATTCATACCCAGTGCTGTACCTATATACCTGATATGAGCACTAATGGTACTCATTTTACTAAACACATGAACAAGATGATTCAGGCTATGGATGCTCCTGAAGCCTCAATTGCCTCACTTTGGGAGACATTAACTAGTTCCCCATGGTGGAAAACTATCTTAATTAGAGTAATTCTGATTGTTCTGTTTTTGCTGTTTGCTCCATGCACCTGTAACTGTGTAGCTGGATTTGTTTCTAGTCGCATGATGGCTTTTAATTTACAAATGGTTGCTCAAAACTCCTGCAACTGCTGCAGCTTCCTCCAGCTACTTCTTGGGACCCCTGGATCAGAGACCCTCAATATGAGGGTTAGGACAATATGTTGCCTCACCAATTTAGGGACAATGCCCCTTATCAGCTCAGAAGAAGTTATGGAGTGAGAATTACTCCCCTTTCCCTAGGCAACATAATTCTCCTAAAAGAAAAGAGGGGAATGAAAGGGTAACAGGCAGGAAGGCCAGGGGTCTCCAAACAGAGGAAATAGGCTGCAACTGTTGGACATTTTTTATCTTTCTCTTAAGCGGCAGGAGGAAACAAACTAGTGTTATTTTTTTCTCCTTCTCTATAAAAGAGATTTCTCTTCAAATTTTGTGTTGCCATAATGACACCTGGTTCCACCTGAACTTCACTTTTTTCAAACCTTGGGCTAACCAATGCATTTTTCTTATGGAAATGCTTGTCTTAAGCTATGTTAATGTTCTATGCATTCACCCTAGACTCTGTCTTCAAGGCGGTTCTGCCTAAAGGCTCAGAACCCACTTGACAACCAGTATGTTAAACTCATACCTTGTTCTTCTAATCTACGTCAATGAAACTATATATTTGTATGGAAATCTTGCCTTTCTTCAAGATTCAAGTCAATCGTTTTATGGCCCGGGATGACTCACCTGGCGCCAATGTTATCTCAAATGCATGTTGTGGGTGAGGGGCCTGGTGCCATTCTCTGAGTTTTGAGACATTGCCTTTCTTTAATTAGCAGACTGCTAGTAGCTATATAACATCCAGCTAAAGACTAGCAGGGGGGCACTCCTTCTGTCCCCTCTTCTGATGTCTATGTCAGAAGCTTTCTCTATCTCTTTTATACTTTAATGAAACTTTATTACACAAAAGCTCTGAGCGATCAAGGCTTGTCTCTGGCCCTGGAATGAAGTCTTCTCCTCCAGAGGCCAAGAATCCCGGCGTCTTTCATGGTTCAGAACAACCTTTCACTGGGAAGGATTGAAGGCAAATGGAGAAGGGGGAAGTAGAGGATGAGATGGTTATATAGCATCACCGATTCAACGCACATGAATTTGAACAAAATGTGGCAGATAGTGGACGACAGAGGAGCCTGGGGTGCTACAGTCCATGGGGTCTCATGAAAGGAGTTGGACACGACCCAGCGATTGAAAACGAACAACCACCACCACCTTACCTTTGCGTTTCCTTGCGCTGAAGATTTGATGCTTTTGAACTGTGGTGTTGGAGAAGACTCTTGAGAGTCCCTTAGACTGCAAAGAGATCCAACCCGTCCATTCCGAAGGAGACAGGCCTTGGATTTCTTTGGAAGGAATGATGCTAAAACTGAAACTCCAGTACTTTGGCCACCTCATGCGAAGAGTTGACTCCTTGGAAAAGACTCTGAGGCTGGGAGGGATTGGGGGCAGGAGGAGAAGGGGAAGGCAGAGAATGAGATGGCTTGATGGCATCACTGACTCGATGGACACGAGTCTGGGTGAACTCCGGGTGTTGGTGATGGACAGGGAGGCCTGGTGTGCTGCGATTCATGGATCACAAGGAGTCGGACACAACTGAGCGACTGAACTGAACTGAAGTGAAGGTGCCACAGCCCCACTTTCAACAGGGCTAAGAAGTTTCTGTGTCTGTCAGTGCTAAAGGCTGAGACTTATGTCTTTACACACTCAGCGCCCCCTGCTTAGGGTTGATGGCGGGTCCTTAGAACACTCATCACTCCCTCCCAGAGCTCAGAGCACGAAGCCTTCTCACAACAGTAATGGAGCACCCTGCCTGCTACAGAAATGGGAATTGTAGCTGTTTAGCCCCTCTTAATATGTTTTCTCCCTTTGCATTGAGTTCACTTCCACATTTCTTCTTTGAGTCACCAAATCAAACTCTTCTCATCCCCAACTGGTTACTGTAACAAGCTGCAGCTGCATCTCTATCAAGGACGGTGCATGTACCCCCTGCGCTATGTATTTTCTTCCTCGTTTCCCGTCAGAATCTGTCGACTCCCAGACATCACAAAAAGGGCTCCAGATCACCCACAAAAGGGGCGGTGCTGCAGGGGAGGCTGTGACTCTCATCCACAGCCTGAGTCAAAGCAGGACTGTGTTATAAATGTCACAAGCTGCCCTAATGCATCATGGGAGCCAAAAGAGCAATGGTCTGAAAGTCCTAACACAGACACTTATGTGGAAGGAACACCAGTGTCTTCCTAGGGACCTGTGAGTTGTTGTTTGGTTTGGGCCTATAGAGTCAGTGACCTTTTTCACAACACTTGCAGGCTTAGCTAACCTTCCATCAGGACCTCTCTCCTCCCCTACAGCCCCCTATCTACTGTACCAAAAATCATACTTCTGACTTCAGTGTGCCGATTGGGTTTTCACCTGGCAGGGATACCAACACAACTTTTTATGCTGAAACCTCAGGATACCTGAAGAGAACGAGTTTTCAGAAAGTCCATCTTTCAATTATAATAGAAAAACTGCCTATGTAACAATGAAGATACAACAAATTAAAATATTAATAAAATGTTATTTGGAAAGTATCTAGAATGCCACACTTAAGAGAAAAAAAATTTAACACGTGGTCTATTGCCTTTCAGGTCGAATCTGCATTTTAAAAAATTAGGAGATGGGTGAGGTAATGTCTTCATGATATTGTATTTGTTGTTCTGTTTATCATTACATTATTTCTATGGTTATGCTACTTTCCAGAATGATGAGGGTGCTCCACTAATGTCTGTCTCGGCAAATACATGTTTAGAGCTTGCTATGGACTAGGAACTGTTCTCTGTGATCTTTGCATGTTGACATGACACCCCATGGACTTTCATGCACTTAGGAGAAACTGTGTTCAATCCATATGCAGATCCATCATAGTGTTTCATGCGGATGGACATGTTGATCTGCCTTCTGACCCACAGTAGACTAGACACTGCACTGTATTCCAGACTGGGAGTCAGATACCATGCCTGTCTGTTTCTCTCTGTCCTGGGCACCAATCTGTCTCAGCTCTTGCCAGCTAGGTGACTTTGTACAAATTCATTCACCCATTAATGTCTTTGTGTCTCTGCTCCTCAAAAGCAGAAAGGGATGATAGCATTAAAAATGCTCACCTTACAGTGTTGCTATGAGTACTCAAAGACATTTGAGTACATATGGAGTACATATGTACATTGTGTACCTATGGAGAGCTAAGCACGATCCAGAAGGGTGAGCTCTCTCTTCACTTCCATTTCTGCTTCTACTCATATCCCCATGTCCCTGCCCCCATGCCTTTACCTCCCCAATCCCAACTGATCTGTGTCGTCTCTGATCTGTGCCCCTGTCTTCAGACTCTGCATCCCAAAACACAGCTGAACATCTCCTCATGATTTACCTCAGAAAATATCCATATCATCACCCTTGGAATAAACAATCATGAGTATAAGTGGAAGAAATAAGAAACACAACAAAACTGGAAATGTGAAAACTACACAAGAAATAAAGCATTACTGATGATCGTTTGACTATTAACATTTTCATATCTTCATCAGATTCAGATCTTCAGATTTGATTGAGAATTAGACTTGATAAAAATAATGGCCAAAAAAGGCCATGCAATTAGGTTTCTTGGCCTTTTAATTTCCCTGGGCAATGTTTTTAAAAATTTTTATACTCATGTTCTATAACTGTCCAGTGACCACTTGCTTTCCCGTCATGATGCAAACCCTATGAAGAGGTCATTAGATGTCTATCTTCACATAGAATATTCACTAAACTTTTTCATAAGATCACATGATGAAACCCAAATATTTCCTTTAAGCTTCACAATATCCCCATAAGAAGAGGGGGATACTCACTGTGCTAAAAAAAACCCAAAAAAACCAAAAACCCTCCCTCATACCTCATACACTCCAATCTTGATGCCCTGAAAGGCCTGAAATGATAGTGCAAGGTCCATGCAGTGTGTCAAAGGTGGTCTTCACATTGTGTCTCTGGAACAATCTCCAGGAAATGTGGAACAGCAATAATATTAACAACAGTAATGACAACAGTTAGAATTGACTTGGATCATACCACATGGCACGTACTGTCCTGACAATTTCTCATGTCTTAACATGGTCAGTGGTCTACATTGCCCCATGAAGTAGTTACATTTAATCGAAGCTAGTGTTTCCATGTGGTTAAAAGAGGAATGAGGTGCAGAGGCACTTCGTAACTTGTTCAGTGTCACCCAGCAGTAAGGGAGCCACAGGTCTGGATGCACTGTGGAAAACTCTGGGTGTTCTGTATTTATTCAGTCAAGGGTAAGATCCAACAGCTACAACAAAATATATACAATAACAGCTACCACATAACAAAAATTGATCTTACATCATAGAAATGCACACTAAATGGAAATCTGATTTCTTCAGAAATCTTTCAAATGGAGGCTTGACAAGACTGGCATCAGGATGTTTTGTAGACACGATGGTCTCAGAGCCTCCTTAGAACAGCAGACAGCATGTCAGTGAGTCTCCTAGACTGGTGGTCTTGGGTTTGTGCATCAGAGAAAGCAGGAAACCCCTGTCACATGCTCTCAATGGAGACAGAGCCAGGCAGCAGGCAAAATAAGACCATGCCTCTGCTCCGGTAGTGCCTAGACAAGTTGTCCATGTCAATCAGAATTGAGGAATTCTTTTAAAAAGTGCAGATTCCATGATCTACACTCAGTGACTCTCACTCAGTGCGTCTACAACAGTGCCCCAGAATCTGTGAGATTTCACTACACTTGGGAAACTCTCAGGGACTTTATTAAACCCCTTTGGTAGTGAGACTGTCAGCAAAATAAGGGAAATAATGATCAGAACAGATACTGGAGAAAATATATAGATAATCAACAAAACCCAAAGCTGGCTCTTTCAAAAGGTCAATATGAATTCATAAGTTTCCACCCATAAGAATAAAAAAAAAGATAACCAAAGACAAAACTCACCAATATAAGGAAAGAAATAGGTTACAGATTCCACATTTCCTAATCCAATCATTTCATCAAGGTGAATTGGGCCAAATCCAAGCAATGTGATGAAACCACTCGTTTTCGTTCTCATTGTCCTCCAGCTCCCCCTTCCTGCCTCTCTCCTTTGCCCCATTTCCTTTCTCCTTCTTAAGTCCTGCCCTCCATCAAGAGGAGCAATGTTATCCCATGATTATAACTGATGTCCGCTGCTTGGCTGACATTCAGCATGGATGCTATCATCCCTGTAGCTGGTACACTGAAGCTCTCTGTCTCTCATGATGGACCAGAAGGTTTCACTCTAATTTCAAGTATAGGTAGGAGAGAAGGTGCAGGGCACATGTTGGAGCCTTGAGTACTTCATCTAAGAAATGCAGAAGACCACAAACTGTAGGAGAAACAGAAACAGCAGCACCAGGCCCCTTTCAATGAGAGCTATGTGCCAAACCCAGCACATCACAGGATTCCTTGACATTCAGGAGCATGCCAAGTAGATTTCCATGCCAGGACTGTTGCATTTATTGTTCCTTCTGCCTGGAATGCTCTTCCCTTAGGTAACCCCACAGCCTGCTCCCTCATTTCCTCCAGATCTCTGCTTACTTGCCATCTTTCAGGGAGTCTTTCCCTCATTATCTGGAATAAAATAATAACATCATACCTACATACACCGTTTACCCTGATCTAACAATATCTTTCTTCATACTGCCTGCCACCCTTGATTATTTACTGACCACCAAGTCTATGAAATGAGAGACTTGGTTGGTTTTGTCCTGTCACAAACTCCTCCAATAGTGCACAGGTCTATGGCAGGTGCTCAGAAAACACTTGCTGAAGGACAGTCTGGAGCCAGGCCCTTTACACACTTTGGTATGATGCACAGGTACCCTCCAAGATGGGCACTGGCCCCATTGTATTAATTATGATACAAACTGAGATTTCAGGAGACAAGTGATACACTCAACAACACAGTCAGCATGTCAGGTTCCAAGCTTCAGAATCATATCTGCCAGCTTCCAAATCCTCAGTTCCCGGACAGAGACTTCACAGCCAAGAACATAAGAGGTTTTATATCTAACACAAAGACTCCAAACAGCTCAGATAGATACCCAGAGACACCAAAAAGAGCTCACTGAATCTCTGCACAGAGAGCACACAACTCGTCTCAGACCCTCAAACACAACTGAGACCATAACCATACACACTGTGACAAAGACCCTCCAAACAGACCAAAGTCTTCCAGACAGAAACAAATGAAAACTGCACAGATACTTCACATCATGGAGACTGACTCCCAAACCACTGGGACACTTACCGACCTAACACAAAACCCCCTAAACAGAAAGACAGAAGTTTTAATAACTCAAGAACATCATATAATCTTAAGATAAAGTTCCCAGACAAAAGAAAAACTTGCAACCTGTGCATAGATCCCCAAGCAGCTGATAGTTTACACCTTTACACTGACCCATCCTTAAAGCAGCACAGAGGCATCACAACTTCGGACCCAGAATCCAAAGCTCAGTGATCTCACATTCTGGGGTGCAGACGCCTACACAGAGATCTCACACCCAGGGACTGAAAAGCCAGCAAGCTCCAAAGATGCACATCCCGGTATTCAGGCACACATCCTTGAGGCTTTGTATTATGGCTCACAAAATCCACTGAGATCAAATATCCCATCACTCACGACCCCGCCCAAAGGCTCATGGAGATCAAATGTACCCAAGCAGCACCTGTGTTGTCACACGTAGCTATACACGATCCCAAGCTGCCAGATACAGGTTATTCTCCAGGGAGAGACACCAAACTCAGGGACCTCTCCCTGGACATGAATTGCATGCATTTGTGTGAATGACCGTGCACTGCCCCAAGTTCCAGACTGAGCGAGAGCTAAACAAGAATGAAACGCCGTCACCATGCACAGCCAGCGACTGCGCCAAACCTCGCCACTAAGCTATTCGACCCCTTTCGGAAAAGCAATAAAACTCGGAGGAAAATTGTACGTTCTGAAAAGTCGCGCACGCCAACGCAGGCGCACGTGTATACAGGCGCCTCTCGCCCTCCGTTCCAGGTCTGGGACCACACTGCCTGCAATCACGCGGTGGCCAATCACTGCCCAGAACGCTTCCCTGACTCCACACCCAAACCGACAGCCAGTCTCTCGCTCTGTAGTGGTCCCACCAACCAAGGGGTGGAGTTGAAAAAGAGACGGAGAAAGTTTCCACTTAATACCTGTGTCCACTCGGATTCGAAAGCAGTGGGAAGATGAAGAGGAGCAAATGGGGATGGACTCACTGGCGCCATGAGTGCCGCTGCAGGGAACTGCGGTCCATGCCTGACGCGGTGTAAGGAGACCCTCTCTCTGTTGTCACATTCCCTCTCCTGATGGTACCTTTCAGAGTGGGTGGTCTTACCGCTACCCCTCAGTGGTACATCCCAGGACAGAACTGTTTCATCTCGCGCGCCCCTTGCTGGTGGGATTGGGGAACAGCGGATATAGATGCCTGTGGACCATTCCAGGAGAATCCACAAAGGGCAGAAGGGCAAGGTTAGGGGGAAAACCCCACAGATTCCTGCAATTTTGGACTCAGAAAAAAGTCTTCAAAAACTGAAGATTACATCCCTATGGGGATCATTGTCTAACAGAGAACACTGAAAGCATTTTATCTGTGCTGGGCATTGTGCTTGTTTGTGCTTTCCTGTTCAGTACAGAATAGGTCTCATGGGGGAAAGCCAGGCACAGTCCCCCAAGGGGCATGATAGATAAAGCTTCCGACTGGGATCTGCAGGCCTGGCGTGGGAAAGCCGTCTGTCGCTGACTGTGAGTAATATGTGGAAGAGACAACAGGACCTTCCATTCTATTAGGAAAGGGGTCAACGCCGAGCGGACCCAAGGATATCACCACGTAGGTGAGATAAAGACCATGGCTTTGTCACCATCTTGTCATCCCTGAATATGTTCCCTAGCAGGATCCTCAGCCTGTCTAGCTATGCCTCTCTCAGCAAGTTTAAATTTGTGTATTCATTCCATCATTCATTCATTCTCTCCAAAGCATGTGTCAAGCACAACTCTGTGTGTTAAGAAAGAGAAAATCAACCCTTTCCTCGTGGAGCTTACATTCTGTTGGGATCCTGTGGTCCCCAAATACAAGTAATGTATCAGGTGTTTGTAACTGCCACGATTAACATTAAATAGGGATAGTGAAATAGAGAGAAGGGGTGATATTTAGAAAGAGTGGTCAGGGAATTTCTAAGATTGTGACATTTGAGCAACAGCCTAGAGGAGATATGCCTATCTGGGAGAAAAGTATCCTAGACAGAGGTAAGGCCAGTGGAAAAGCTGGGGAGTAGAACCCTGTGTAGTGTGTATGAAAACAGTGAGGAGGGCAATGTGACAGGCACAGCATGATGGAGGGAGAGCGAGGAGATTGGGTGACAGAAGTGATGAAGGCCAGGTCCCTTGGGCCTTCTGGCCACTGGGAGGATTTTGACTTGAACCACAGGAGGTTTCTTGTCAGAGAAGTCCCCAGGCTTCTTTCTGAGGCCCAGATCGCACATGATTGTTGAGGAGCTCTTGGTTGATTTGAAGAAAAACCCTTCCCCACCCCTTCTGCAGCTGAGCATGCTTTTCCTGGAATCCCCTACACTCAAGGGGAATGCCTCCTCCTGCTCCCAGTGAACATTCTTGTCAACTGATGATACACTCAGGAGAGACAGGGCAAAGACCCTCTTGGTGTGAGTGAGGCCACACTGAGTCTTGCAAAGGCAAAGAGAGATGATATAAGAGGCACAGAGATGGCAGGGAGAAAGACAAAGATAGAGCATTAGACAGGGATGGAGAGACTACTTCTGGCACTAAACTGTCCTCACTTAGTTAGCCCAAGCCCTGCTACTGGATGATGTAGAGTACTCTTTCTCTATAGGAGAAAAGAAGCCCTCCCCTCTAGGGAATGACTCAGTTGCCCATGGCTTGGGCCTTAATCATGCTCCCTTCATCCACATCAGGGGCCTCTGCCCATTAAGACAAGGACACGCTCCATTCCTGGGGAGGCACATGCTGTACGCAGGGTCCCTCACAACCTATCCTGCCCAGACTGCCCTCCTGCTGATCTCACTGCCAATGTCTCCTTTAATGGGGGAAAGAGAGGCAGGGATCTCTGCATTTGTGGTGGAGCCTCATGCAAATTGGTGAATGTGAGATTTCTCCCCAGCTGCTTGGAGGCTCACCTCTGTACCTTCCCCCACCATGTCCCCAGTGAATGTGAAGATTACATTCCACACATCAGGGAAGAAGCTGGGTGTGTGATGGGGAGACACAGAGACATATCCTGACAGTGAGTCAGTCATAGGGTCCTTGTGGCCCTGTGCAAACACCCCCCTCCCCCACTACCTGGCCAGGGTTGTGCTGATTCTTCCCTGCCTCCTCCAAGGAGCCCGAGCTTACATCCAATTCCCGCCCTCCTCATGACCTGAGACCTTCCATTTGCACAGGGCCTTGGGCGGCCGTCTGCTATCGGTGCCCTCCTTGTTGTGGGTTGGGCAGATGGACCAAGGGAGTGTGTGTACACAGTTTCTGTCACAGGGCCCCTATCAAGGGTGGTAGTCATATCAGCAAGAATTGTTCTTAAGAGGATTATTACCTGGGCTATTGTGAACTGCACATTATTACCCTCTCTGAGGATGGGGCCCCAAGCTTTTATCTCTGTGCAGAGGCATGGTAGAAATCTTAGCAAATGTGACATCACAGGCCTACTTCTAAGACCCGTGCCAGTGGGGACCCTCCAGTCTTCCTCTTAAAACTATTCTCATATGCAGATACATGAACAGCTGAGAGGCCCAACCCTCTGGACAAAGGCCCCCCAAATCGTTCTGAGATTTCATGCTCTGGGACAGAGATCTGCAAACAGTTCAGACTGCTCATCCTGGACACCAACCCCGAACAGCTCTAATAGGTCACACCTGAGAACACAGATGCACTCCAGCTCAGAAATTCCAACTGTGGCCTTGGATGAATTAGGATCCCTAAGAGAAACAGCATTGCTCACAGCCAGTTCTACAGGGTTAACTTGTAACCTCTGTGGTTCCTGAATGACACTGCAATCTGAAGGAATTCTGGGTGACAAACAGGAAGAGGCACACTGTGCTTTGGAGAAACTGGCCCTTATTTAGTCACACAGCTTCCTCAGGAAAAGGTTCAGTGACCCCAGATTCTGGCAACTTCCCACATACACAAAAGCATGGAAATGATTAACTTGCAGTGTCTGATCTCTGTGTTTCACAGTAATCTTTTGCCAGTATTCATGCTAGACTTCATGTATTTCCTAGGCAAAACTCATATTGCCTTCACTGCTACCTCCTCAGAGCAGTGTTCTCAGAGCTAACAGAGGAGCTGTGTCCCGGGATATAGTCCCCAGGAGACCCCAAATCCAACCTAAACTCACAACTCTTCTGTTGTATGTGTTTTTTTAAGTGGACACTACTCTAGCTAATAGCTCCCATTTACCTCAGAGGCTTCACACCCCTCCCCCAGAGCCTACAGTCTGCACCCTGGGACACAGAGCCCCACATCTTTGCCTCTGGGCTACTGCGTGGGCATTTGCACTGAGTCTCTGTTCAGTCAACCCCAAGGGAGAGAGGCCTCCAGACTTGCAATTCCTGCAGCCCACAGTCACCAGCATGTCATCCTGAGGAAGGCAGGTTCATTCCAGGGGTGTGGTGTGCCTTAGAGCTGAGGGGTTCAGAAATTGATTTCCCATGTCTGGGTCCTGAGAATGGCTCTAACCCCACCCTGGTCAACTCTAGTCATGGTAACTTTGTATCCTGCCCCATGGGAGGTTCCAAGTGAATGCCAGATCCACAGCAGAAGCTCCAGGGACCTGGTCCTCTCTATCGCAGCACCCACTCTGAACTACTGAATTCTGGAGAGAGGAGACGGTTTCCCGTCACGGTGCCTATGACAACTTCCTTACATCCCTTTAATCACCTCTGTCATTTTCCAGAGTCCGTCTCCTGGGGACAGCTGCCTCAATTCCTCTTTCTCCCCAAATTCCCACCCCTCCCCTCCCCTTTCAATAGGCCTCAGGGGCCTCTTTAGCCCCTCCCCCAGCTCTACTCACAGGGCCTCACCCCATTTGTGTCCTCTCACCAAGCACCCACGCTACCTCAGAAGATTCCCTCAAGACCCTGCCTGCTCCCTGCATTCTGCAGTACACCTATTTCCTGCCCACACACAAGGTCTGTCATAAAGTCCCTGTGAGGACCGAACTGAAAAATCTGTTCAGGATCCAGATAAAATTCAGACTCTGACCAGGAGCCCGGGGCAGTTCTTGTGGGGCTGGAAGGAAAAGGATTGGGTCTCCGAGAGGAGCATCTGGTCTCAGCGTCCTGCAGGGGTGAAAGGGTTTTCTTCAAGGGTCCTAGTGAAGATGAAGTGAAATGGCACCTTATAAGTGCTTATGCATGCATGCCAAGTGTGTGCCAATTCTCCTGAGTCATGACTACCAGGCTCCTCTGTCCATGGCATTCTCCAGGCAAGAATACTGGAATGGGTTGCCATTTCCTCCTCCAGGGGATCTTGCCGATCCAGGGATCAAATCCCCATTTCCTGCATCTCTTGCACTGGCAGGTGAATACTTTACCACTGAGCCTCCTGGGTAGCCCCAACATTTGCTGAGAGTTAATCGAATATTGTGTTCTCACTACACACACACACACAGTCTAACATAAAGCAAAACTAAAGGGACACACGGAAAGTTTAGGAGATGTTGGGTATGCCTATTACTTTGATTGTGGTGATAATAGTATCATTGTTTGCATATGTCCAAACTCATCAAATTGTACACATTAAATATATACAATTTGCTGTATATCAATTCTATTTCAATAAAGATGTTTATAAAAGGACAGCAGAAAAATGTTCTCCCCAAAATTGATACTTACGTAAAATAAGCACATTTCTTGAAAAATACTGATGAGCAAATTCACTCAAAAAGTAATGAGGATGAATATCTTTATATCTATTAAGTAAGTTCATGCATGTGCATGCTAAGTCACTTCCATCATGTCTGACTCTTTAGGATCCTATGCACCATAGCCCGCACGGCTCTTCTGTCTCTGGGATTCTCCAGGTAAGAATACTGGAGTGGGTGGCCAGGGCCTCCTCCAGGGGATCTTTCTGACCCAGGGATTGAACCTGAGTCTCTCATGCATTGACAGGCAGCTTCTTCACCTCTAGCACGAGCTGGGATGTCCCAAGGAAGTTAATTCCTTTGTCTCATATTATGAGGCCATTGTTACCTGATAACACACAGCCATGTCATACTCCTTTTCCAGTTTTGAAGCAGTCACCTCTTCCATCTTTGATTCTAACTTGCTTCTTGTCCTGCATACAGGTTTCTCAGGAGACAGGTCGAGTAGTCTGGTACTCCGCTCTGTTTCAGAATTTTCTACAGTTTGTTGTGATCCATGCAGTCAGAGGTCTTAGCGTAGTCAATGACGCAGAAGCCGATGTTTTTCTCGAATTCCCCTTGCTTTCTCCGTGATCTAACGAATGTTGGTAATTTGACCTTTGGTTCCTCTGCCTCCTTGAAACCTAAGCTCTATATCTGGAAGTTCTTGGTTCAAGTACTATTGAAGCCTAGCTTGAAGGAGTTTTCTAAGCAGGAGGCTTCAGAAATTGGGGACAATCTAAGTGGAGAAGCTTAGGAAATTGGATGGTGTGAAGGAAGCCTGATAAGAGAGACAAGAAAAGGAAGCTCTACTTTCGTTGTTGCTAGCAAGGTGGACAGGGGCTAGACCATGCCTTCAAGTCCTTGTGTAGGAGGGTAGCATTATCTAGAAAGACACAGAAAGTTCTGCAACTGTAAGAGAAGGAGGGAGAGGGTGGGAAGAGGGAGACAGACACCCTGAGTGGATGTAAGAGACCAGTTAGAAGGGGCGTTGAGAATTAAATGGAGCGAGGCTTTGGACCAGAGCAGATGTGGTGGACGTGGGTAAAAGTAGACACATTAGGCGTTTACGAAGATGGACAGAACTCAGCAAGAATTTGGATTTGAGGTGAGGGAGAGAGATTCGTAAACATGGTTAAGACCAAGTTTGTGTGTTCTGTCATAAGAGTACGAAACTGTCATGGGAAATCCTAGAAGTTGTCCAGGTCTGGGAAGAATTCCAAAATACGATTTTTATGTTTTTGAGCTCATGGTCTAGATGGATACAATAACCAATATTTAAATACTTAAATGTTCCTTTTCCTTTCAAAAAAAGTGTTGAGGTATAATTTGTGTACAATAAAAGCCAACACTTTAAAGCATTACAGTTTGTAGAGTTTTGACAAATGTATACAGTGGTGTAAAAGCTACCACAATAAAAATGTAGAAAATGGCCCATTGTTCAAAAATGCTCCCTTGGGGTATTTGCCATCAGACTCCTTCTTCCACTCCTATACCCTGGCAACCACAGATACATTTCTGTGTGAATAGTTGTGCCTTTTCCAGAAATCCATTGACATGAAATCATATAATATGTAGCCTTCTGTGTCTGGTTTCTCACAGTTTTTGCACAGTTGTGACACATCCTTGCTGTTGCATGCATTAGTAGTTCTTTATTATTATTACCATCTAGTATTCCTTTGTACAGGTATACTCTTTTGCTTTTCCTTCATCTGTATACCAGTTATTGAATAGTTGGGTTGTTTCTACGTGTGGCTACTAGGAATACATGTGTGGAATATTTGAGTACAGGCCACTGTGTGAGCACGTTTTCATTTCTCTTGGGTAAAATTGTCTAGGAGTAGAAATGCTTGGTCATATAAAGCTTCCCAGGTGGCGCTAGTGGTAAAGAACCCACCTGCCAATGCAGGAGTCTCAGGTAGGATCCCTGGGTCTGAAAGATCCCCTGGAGTAGGAAATGGCAACCCGCTCCAGTATTCTCATCTGGAAAATTCCGTGGACAGGGGTCCTGGCAGGTACAGTCCATGGGGCCCCAAAGAGTTGGATACAACTGAGCAACTGAACACACACACAGACATGCACGCACACACACACACACACACGTACATGGTAATTTATATACCTTAGACTCTAAACTGTGTCCTCTATAGACAACATACAATTGGATCTTGTTTTTATTTTTATTTATTGTTTTTGAATATTGAATTTTATTTTTTTAATATATATTTTTATTTTACTGATCTTGTTTTTATTTTTAAATTGGTCTCTCAATGTCTGCCTTGTGGTCATATTGTTTTATCTATTCACATTTAATGTTGATACAGACTTACATCTGCCAATATATTTTTCTATCTCATGTCATTTTGTTCTATGGTCCAATGGCAACCCATTCCAGTACTCTTGCCTGGAAAATCCCATGGATGGAGGAGCCTAGTGGGCTACAGTCCATGGGGTCGTTATGAGTTGGACATGACTGAGCGACTTCACTTTCACTTTTCATTTTCATGCATTGGAGAAGGAAATGGCAACCCACTCCAGTACTCTTGCCTGGAGAATCCCAGGGACGGAGGAGCCTGGTAGGCTGCCGTCTGTGGGGTCGCACAGAGTTGGATACGACTGAAGTGACTTAGCAGCAGCAGCATGTTACTGCTTTCTTTTGCATTAAATGGGTATTTTCTAGTGTAGCATTTTAAATTCTTTACTGATTTTTCCACTATTTTTAAGTTATTTCCTTAGCTATATGCTACCATAAACAACTTCAGTTCAGTTCAGTCGCTAAGTCGTGTCTGACTCTTTGTGACCCCGTGGCATGCAGCACACCAGGGCTCCCTGTCCATCACCAACTCCCGGAGGTTGCTCAAACTCATGTCCATCAAGTCAGTGAAAAAGCTACCCCACTGGCTTTGTTTATAGTGATGCTTCCTAAGGCCCACTGGACTTCACCCTCCAGGATGTCTGCCTCCAGGTGAGTGATCACACCATCGTGGTTATCTGGGTCATTAAGATCTTTTTTTTTTTTTTGTAGAGTTCTTCTGTATATTCTAGCCACCTCTTCTTAATATCTTCTGCTTCTGTTAAGTCCATATCGTTTCTGTCCTTTATTGTGCCCATATATGCATGAAATATTCCCTTGGTATCTCTAATTTTCTTGAAGATCTCTCTAGTCTTTCCCAGTCTATTGTTTTCCTCTATTTATTTGCAGTGATCACTGAGGAAGCCTTTCTTATCTCTCCTTGCTGTTCCTTCAAACTCTGCATTCAGATGGGTATATCTCTCCTTTTCTAAAGTAAGGTGTTTATTACTAATGCCACTAATAAACATCTTACTGTATCACAATCAGCTTGAAATTTATACTAATCCTAATGAGATATAGAAACCCTACTCCTATATTGCTCTATTCCAATTTCCATCTTTTTCTTATGTTGTCACCAATAGTAGATCTATAAAGAGTACATCCCATTAATACACTCTTATCATTATTATATTACTATAATGTTACGTCTATGAAAACCTGATATAAGGCAGAATATCAGGTATATGTTTACAACTTCTGTTCTATTAACCTTCTTTGTCATGGTTTCTGACACTTTGTATATGTTCGTGTGGATCTGACACCATCCTGGCTTGTTTCCTTACCTAATACAGCTTTGCTCGCAACCACCTCCTTTGTGCTGTTACTGCAAATATATTACATTCCATATGTTATTGGCCCAACAATAATTGGGCTTCCCTGGTGGCTGAAACAGTAAAGAATCTGCCTGCAATGCAGGAGACTCGTGTTCAACCCTTGGTCAGGAAGATTCCCTGGAGAAGGGAATGGCTAACCACTGCAGTATTCTTGCCTGGAGAATCCCATGGAAAGAGG
This sequence comes from Bos indicus x Bos taurus, assembly GCF_003369695.1. Classification (NCBI taxonomy): domain Eukaryota; kingdom Metazoa; phylum Chordata; class Mammalia; order Artiodactyla; family Bovidae; genus Bos; species Bos indicus x Bos taurus. The sequence goes on along the minus strand of NW_020867597.1, from coordinate 30,450 downwards.
AGCCTACAGAGGCGGGCTACAGTAATGTGGTTGCCAAGAGTGAGACACGACTGAGCAACTACCACATTCACAACAATAATTTATGTGATATTGTTTTAGACAGTTGCTTTTTAAATGCAGGAAGAAAGGCGTGAAATGTGAACTCATAAAGTACTTTTGTTTACATAATTACCTTTACCTGTGCTCTTTGTTTTTTCACATGGAATCTAATTAACATCTGAATTCACTTATTGCAGCCTGAACAACTTCCTTTAGTTTTTTTCTAGTAAGCCAGTTCTACCAACAAATTCACTGAGGTTTTTTTTTTTTTTTTGTAACTTGGGAATGCGTTTATTTTGCTTTCATTTCTATTTTTTAAACCACTTTATTGTGGTATGTTTGACATGTAAACAGCTGTGAATTCATCACCAGCTTCAATATACAAAACTCAACTGTATTTCTATACTAGTGGTGAATACTCCTAATAAGTAAGAAAATTCCAGTTAGAATAAAAAGAACCGTATACTTAGGAGTTAATTTAACAAAGGAGGTGTAAGATTTGTACACTGAAAATGCCAAAACACAGTTGAAAGAAATGAATGAAAATGGAAACAAATGGTCACTGACTATCAATGGGCACTAGAGTTTCCCCTAGAAATTTGCTGTCATTGTACACACATCTCTGAGCATGTGGGAATATTTTCCTAAGGCACTTTCACAGCAGGGAGACTGCTGGATCAAAGACTTCCTTGCCTAAACAGACATCTCTATAGAGTGCCTACTATGTGCATGTGCCTGACGCTGTTCTAAACGCCAAGGAGGCATCACAGAATAGGACTAACACATGTCCCTCTTTCATGAAGGCAAAGGCGGCTGAGGGTGAGGGCAGGATGGAATGTAAATTCTGATGGGAGCTGCCACAGACCCCTGCAAAGGTGTTTTACCAGTTCACACTGGCCTCAGTGGAGCAAGGGAGTGAATGTGCCTTTACTGGCATCTTGGCACCGTTTGTAGGGTGGGAAGTCTAGGCAAGAGGCTGGACTCCTTATGTCCAGTTCCCTAGAAGAGCTTCAAGTCCACAACTAGGAATGATCCATGTAGGGATTTCAGGGGACGTGAACACCCTAGGTGTCTATACCCTAGCTTGTGACATCACAAAGTGTATTTGACAAAGCATGGGAGGTATCTGCCCCATCGGTGGCTCTGCACCCTGAGTGTGCCATCTCTGACCTGGAGATAAGTCTGTGAGCCAGGGATTGAGGGTGCTGAAACCTTGAGGGGTTTAGTATGTCTTGGGCTGTGAACTTTGGGGTTTGTAGGATGTGGGGTACCATGGTCTGAGGTCTCTTTGTGGTAGCTGCATGGAACACTGTGAAAGAGCTGTATGCATTCACCATACCAATGCTCTGTGCAGTTGGTTTGATGGTGTCCTGTGGTGTCACCTGTGTGATTGCAACTTCTGTGTCCAGGGTGTGAGGTCTCTGAGCTGTGGGATTTCTCCATGGCAGCTTACGAAGTTGCTAAAATGCATGTCGGCCTGTATTCAACTTTCATCTCAGCTGATTTCGTGTGTCTTACCTCACTTATCGAGTCTCCAGGAGTTTCAGTTTGGTGGATTGTTTGGTGTTGGGTGTTCAGTGCAGTGAGAAACAGCAGTTCAGTGCTGTTTCCTTGGTCCGTATCTGGCCGAGTGTATCATTGAAATTTGGGTTTTGTGACCCACAGTGTGAGGTCCCTGGGGTATTTGTGAGTCTGGATCCAGGCTCTGATGCTGCACAGCTGGCGGGAGACCAGGGTCCCAGAGGGAGTTGCTCTGTCTTTGGTCCTGTGCTGCAGGGATTGAAACCCTGAGCCACTTGGGCATTTATGTCTCGATTCAGATACTTTGTCACTTGCCAGGCTTCAGACATGAGGTGTTTGTGACCTCCTGATGTCTCCATCTGACAGCTGTCTAGAAAGAAAGTGAGAGGTTGATCGATCTGAATTGACTGTGAAGTCGTCCACTGCTGTTTCTGTTAACCAGGCTTCCTTGTCCAGACCGTTGACGTATGGGGTTGCCTTCCTTGAGGCCCTCCATGGGGGCCAGTTTCTTGCTACTGTTTTCAAGGTCTCGCTCAGGCACAGTGGTGGAAATGCCATTGTGGAGGATGAGTTTTTTTCTGTGACTCTGACAAAATGCAGCAGGGACACCCTGCTGTTTCCTAATATATCCTTTGTGTGACATAAAGCTGCCCCTCTCTCCATCTTAACTTATTCCCAAACCTGCAGAACATCATCACCTCCACAGCAAAGCTGTCAGCTAGGAGCCCCACTGTACACCCAGCCCTGGGAAACCTTCCTTGTCATTGACGTGTCTGCTTTCTTCAAACTGCCTCTGCTTCTGAGCCCTGCTCTCTGGTGAGGCCCCTTGTCTCAGATGTCTGGTGTCCTGAAGTCTGGGGAAGCCTTCCAACCTGAGAAGGGCAGGGGAACTGGAGGTCACACCCCAAGGGGAAAACGACAAGGCCATTCTAACTTTTCCCAACATTTCCTGTCATTCCAAAATGTAAACGAATGCCTGTTAGCCTCTCCTTTGCAAAAGTAATTGAAGTCTTCCTGCAGTTGTGTGTCAGGCAGGAGTGCATTGAACACACTGGGAACAAGTCACCTGAATGTTGGGGGTGGGTGCATGGGTGATCAGTCCTGTCTGCCTCTCTGTGACACCGTGGTCTTCAGCCTGCTGGGCTCTTCTGTCCATGGGATTTTCCAGGCAAGAATACAGGAGTGGGTTACCATTGCCTCTCCCTGGGAATCTTCTCAATCCAGGGATCTAACCCGTGTCCTCCTGTCTCCTACATTGGCAGGCACTGTGCCACCTGGGAAGCGCTTTTGGTGCTGGGGGCAGGCAGGGAGTGTGTGGCAAACTTCCACTTGTTTTTTGAAATAGAAAGCTTGACAAGTGAGAATAAGACGGGGGTAAACAACTACTACACTTGCTGAAAGTGAAAGTCGCTCAGTCGTGTCTGACTCTTTGTGACCCCATGGTCTATACAGTCCATGGAATTCTCCAGGCCAGAATACTGGAGTGGGTAGCCTTTCCCTTCTCCAGTGGATCTTCCCAACCCAGGGATCAAACCCCGGTTTCTGCATTGCAGGCAGATTCTTTACCAGGTGAGCCATAATGGAAGCCCAAGAATACTGGAGTGGGTAGCCTATCCCTTCTCCAGCAGATCTTCTCAACCCAGCATTGAACCAGGGTGTCCTGCATTGCAGGCAGATTCTTTACCAGCTGAGCTATCAGGGATTGAAACATTTCACATTGTTGTCCTTCAGTAGCTCAGTTATGTCCAACTCTTTACAACCTCATGGACTGCACCATGCCCGGCTTCCCCATCCCTCACTATATCCCGGAGTTTGCTCAAACCCATGTCCATTGAGGCAGTGATTCCATCCAACCATTTCATCCTCTGTCACCCCCTTCTCCTCCTGCCCTCAATCTTCCCCAGCGTCAGGGACTTTTCCACTGAGTCAACCCTTCGCATCAGGTAGCCAAGTACTGCTGCTTCAGCTTCAGCATCAGTCCTTCCAATGAATATTCAGGACTGATTTCCTTTACAACTGACTGGTTTCATCTCCTTGCAGTCCAAGTGACTCTCAAGAGTCTTCTCCAACACCACAGTTCAGAAGCATCAATTCTTCAGCGCTCAGCTTTCTTTATAGTCCAAGTCTCACATCCATACATGACTACTAGAGAGATGATAGCTTTGACTAGATGGACCTTTGGTGGCAAAGTAATGTCTCTGCAACTTCATATGCTGTCTAGTTTGGTCATAGCTTTTCTTCCAAGAAACAAGCCTCTTTTAATGTCATGGCTGTAGTCACCATCTGCAGTGATTTTGGAGCCCAAGAGGATAAAGTCTCTCATTGTTTCCATTGTTTCCCCATCTAATTGCCATGAAGTGACGGGACCAGATGTCATGATGTTAGTTTTCTGAATGTTGAGTTTTAAGCCAACTTTTTCACTCTCCTCTTTCCCTTTCATCAAGAGGCTTTTTAGTTCCTCTTCACTTTCTGCCATAATGGTGGTGTCATCTGCATATCTGAGGTTGATTCCAGACAATCTTGATCCAGCTTGTGCTTCTTCCAGGCCACCGTTTCTCATGATATACTCTGCGTATAAGTTAAATTAGCAGGGTGACGATAAAGAACCTTGACGGACTCATTTCCCTCTTTGGAACCAGTCTACTCTTCCCTGTTCATTTCTAACTGCTACTTCTTGACCTGCATACAGATTTCTCAGGAGGCAGGTAAGGTGGTCTGGTAGTCCCATCTATTTAAGAATTTTCCACACTTTGTTGTGATCCGCAGAGTCAAAGGATTTGGTGTAGTCAATAAAGCAGAAGTAGATTTTTTTTCTGGAATTCTCTTGCCTTTTCAATGATCCAACGGATGTTGGCAATTTGATCTCTGATTCCTCTGCCTTTTCTAAATCCAGCTTGAACACCTGGAAGTTTACAGTTCACATAGTGTTGAAGCCTTGCTTGGAGAATTTTGAGCATTATTTTACTAGTGTGTGAGATGAGTGCAATTGTGGGATAGTTTGAGTACTCTTTGGCATAGCCTTTCTTTGGGATTGGAATGAAAACTGACCTTTTCCAGTCCTATGGCCACGCTGAGTTTTCCAAATTTGCTGGCATATTGAGTGCAGCACTTTCACAGCATCATCTTTTAGTGTTTGAAATAGCCCAACTGGAATTTCATCACCTCCACTAGCTTTCTTTGTAGTGATGCTTCCTAAGGCCCACTTGACTCTGCATTCCAGGATGTCTGGCTCTAGGTGAGTGATCACACCGTCATGGTTATCTGGGTCATGAAGATCTTTTTTGTATAGTTCTTCTGTGTATTGTAGCCACATCTTCTTAATATCTTCTGCTTCTGTTAGCTCCGTACGATTTCTGTCCTTTATTATGCCCACATATACACGAAATGTTCCCTTGGTATCACAAATTTTCTTGAAGAGACCTCTAGTTTTTCCCATTCTATTGTTTTCCTCTATTTCTTTGCACTGGTCACTGAGGAAGGCTTTCTTATCTCTTCTTGCTATTCTTTCCAACTCTGCATTGAAATGGTTATATCTTTCCTTTTCTCCTTTGCCTTTAGCTTCTCTTCTTTTCTCAGCTATTTGTAAGGCCTCCTCAGACGACCATTTTGCCTTTTTCCATTTCTTTTTCTTTGTGAACGTCTTGATCACTGCCTCCCGTACAAGGTCATGTACCTCTGTCCATAGATCTTCAGGCACTCTGTCTATCAGATCTAATCCTTGAATCTATTTGTCACTTCCACTGTATATTTGTAAGGGATTTGGTTTAGGTTGTACCTGAATGTTCTAATGATTTTCCCTACTGTCTTCAATTTAAGTCTGAATTTTGCAATAAGGTGCTCATGATCTGAGCCACAGTCATCTCCTGATCTCGTTTTTGCTGACTGTTTAGAGCTTCTCCATCTTTTGCTGGAAAGAATGTAATCAGTCTGATTTCATTACTCAGCATCTGGTGATGTCCATGTGTAGACTCTTCTTTTGTGTTTTTGGAAGAGGGTGCTTGCTATGACCAGTGCGTTCTCTTGGCAAAACTCTGTTAGCCTTTGCCCTGCTTCATTTTGTACCCCAAGGCCAAAGTTGCCTGCTACTCCAGGTATCTCTCGAATTCCTACTTTTGCATTCCAGTCTCCTATGGTGAAAAAGACATCGTTTGGGGGTGTTAGTTCTAGAAGGTCTCTTAGGTCTTCATAGAACCATTCAACTTCAGCATCCCTGGTTGGGGCAAAGACTTGGGTTACTGTGATATTGAATCGTTTGCCTTGGAAACAAACAGAGATCATTCTGTTGTTTTTGAGATTGCACCCAAATACTGCATTTCAGACTGTTTTGTTGACTATGAGGGCTACTCCATTTCTTCAAAGGGATTCTTGCCCACAGTAGAAGATACAATGGTCATCTGAATTAAATTCGCCCATTCCAGTCCATTTTAGTTCACTGATTCCTAAGATGTCGATGTTCACTCTTGCCATGTCCTGTTTGACCACTTTCAATTTATCTTGATTCATGGACCTAACATTCCAGGTTCCTATGCAATATTGTTCTTTACAGCATCAGACTTTACTTCCATCAGCAGTCACACCCAGAACTGGGCGTTGTGTTTGCTTTGGCTCCATCTCTTCATTCTTTCTGGTGTTATTTCTCCACTCTTCTCTAGTAGCATATTTGGCACCTACCGACCTGGGGAGTTCATCTTTCAATGTCATATCTTTTTGCCTTTTCATACTGTTTATGGGGTTCTCAAGGCAAGAATACTGAAGTGGTGTACCAGTACCTTCTCCAGTGGAGCACATTTTGTCAGAACTCTCCACCATGACCTGTCCATCTTGGGTGGCCCTACGCAGCCTGGCTCATAATTTCACCGAGTTAGACAAGGCTGTGGTCCACGTGATGAGTTTGATTAGAAGTGCTTAGGACACTGCAACTCAGAAGAATGATTACCTAAAACTCAGAGACGCGCCCCAGGATGCCAGCTGACTCCTTGAGTGACCTCACTAAAGCAGCCACTGACTGGGGATGTGTCAGTGAGAAAGGGGATTCCCCTTGGTCCGGATTTGAGGCCTGGGTCGCCAAGATAGCAGCCTCCCTATCTGTGTCAAAGGCTGAGGTTGGTCACCTTGGCCGTGGTGGACGTTTTGTCCTTCCATACGCAGGACTTGCATTGTTGCCAAATGGAAGTCTCTCCCCTGTAGTACCTCCCACCTCCTGTGGTGGTGCCTCCCATCTCTGCAGGCACAATGGAGTGTTCCAGTCTGACACCTCATCTTCCAGCACCCCCAGGAGGTGAGACCCCCATAGGGAGCCATTTTTCACTCACTCTGTTGGTCCTGGCTGGGACCCGACTATTTGCATTTCTGTTGCTACTGCTGCTGCTAAGTCATTTCAGTCATGTCCGACTCTGTGTGACCCCATGGATGGCAGCCCACCAGGCTCCCCGGTCCCTGGGATTCTCCAAGCAAGAACACTGGAGTGGGTTGCCATTTCCTTCTCCGATGCATGAAAGTGAAAAGTGAAAGTGAAGTCGCTCAGTCGTGTCTGACCCTCAGCGACCCCATGGACTGCAGCCTTCCAGTCTCCTCAGTCCATGGGATTTTCCAGGCAAGCGTACTGGAGTGGGGTGCCATTGCCTTCTCCATTTGCGTTTCTAACCCTGCTCGGTCTCCCTCCTACACAACTGGTGAACTCCATGATGAGCAAAGGTCTACGTTTAGACCTTTAAACTCTAACAAGTTTTCCTCTTGTTAACTGTAACAGAGTGTCTGCTCCAAGAATGATGTGAGGAGGGAGTCAACAAGCTTTACTTCTCCTGTGCCACTGATGCACAGCATTGTGGCAGCATCTATCAGGGTGAAAAATCGTTATAAATCCTTGTCTTGTCTCAAAGGGAACTTGTTCAGGTCATGTTGTTAATATTTGAGGGAGTGGAAGCAAAAGCATTTTGAAGCCCAACGTGGGGCATCTTCTGTGTGAGTGTGTGTGTGTGCACTTTAAATACAGAGAAATGTGTTTGAAAGGAACAGGGAGGCACCAATAACTAACCCCTGTGGTAGGCCCTGGAAGCAGAGAATGTGGAGTGTGATGACCTGTGTAGTCCATGTACTGATACACTAATGAAATCTTTCTCCAGCCCCGTACTCATGTAATATTTGAGTAACCAAATGGACTACGACAGGGCTGTCTGCTGTCACCCTGTTTGTTTAATCTATACGCTGAGTACATCATGAGAAATGCGCAGCTGGATGAGTTACAAGCTGGAATCCTGATAGGCAGGAGAAACATCAACAACCTCAGATATGCAGATGATATAACACTAATGACAGAAAGCAAAGAGGAACTAAGGAGCCTCTTGCTGAGGGTGAAGGAGGAGAGTGAAAGAGCTGGCTTAAAACTAAATATTAAAAAAACTAAGATCATGGCATCTGGCCCCATGACTTCATGGCAAATAGAGGGAGAAAGGTGGAAGCTGTGACAGATGTCCCCATCTTGGGCTCTAAAATCACTGCAGAAGGTGACTGCAGCCATGAAATCAGAAGACGTTTGCTTCCTGGCATGAGAGCTCTGAGAAGCTTAGTGTGTTAAAAGCAGAGACATTACTCTGCCGACAAAGGTCCATATAGTCAAGGCTATGGTCTTCCCAGCAATCCTGTATGGTTGTGACAGCTGTACCGTAAAGAAGGCAGAGTGCTGAAGAATTGATGCCTTCAAAGTTTGGTTCTGGAGAAGACTCCTGAGAGTCCCTTGGATAGCAAGGAGATCAAGCCAGTCAATCTTAAGGGAAATAAACCCTGAATACTCATTGGAAGGACTGATGTTGAAGCTGAATCTCCAGTATTTTGGTCGTCTTATGTGAACAGCTGACTGACTGGAAAACTCTCTGTTGCTGGGAAGGATTTAGGGCAGAAGGAGAAGAGGGCATCAGAGGATGAGATGGCTGGATGGCATCACAGATGCAATGCACATGAACTTGGGCAAACTTTGGGAGATGGTGAGGGACAGAGAGGCCTGGTGTGCTGTAGTCCATGGAGTCGGAAAGAGTTGGAAACAACTGATCAACTGAGTATATTGTAGAATTCCTGGAACACAGGTTAACAGAATGTGAAGTTGGGTGGAGATAGGGAAGACCACAGAGAGAGAAAGAGAAAGAGAGAGACAGCACAGGTTCGAGCACTACACAGGGTTCTCTGGGAGTCAAAATGGCTGTCTGGGGAGGCCTTACAATTAGCTGTGAAAAGAAGAGAAGCGAAAAGCAAAGGAGAAAAGGAAAGATATAAACATCTGAATTCAGAGTTCCAAAGAGTAGCAAGAAGAGATAAGAAAGCCTTCTTCAGTGATCAATGCAAAGAAATAGAGGAAAACAACAGAATGGGAAAGACTAGAGATCTCTTCAAGAAAATCAGAGATACCAAAGGAACATTTCATGCAAAGATGGGCTCGATTAAGGACAGAAATGGTATGGACCCAACAGAAGCAGAAGATATTAAGAAGAGATGGCAAGAATACACAGAAGAACTGTACAAAAAAGATCTTCACGACCCAGATAATCACGATGGTGTGATCACTGACCTAGAGCCAGACATCCTGGAATGTGAAGTCAAGTGGGCCTTAGAAAGCATCACTACGAACAAAGCTAGTGTAGGTGATAGAATTCCAGTTGAGCTATTCCAAATCCCGAAAGACGATGTTGTGAAAGTGCTGCACTCAATACGCCAGCAAATTTGGAAAACTCAGCAGTGGCCACAGGACTGGAAAAGGTCAGTTTTCATTCCAATCCCAAAGAAAGGCAATGCCAAAGAATGCTCAAACTACCACACAATTGCACTCATCTCACACACTAGTAAAGAAATGCTCAAAATTCTCCAAGCCAGGCTTCAGCAATTTGTGAACCGTGAACTTCCTGATGTTCTAGCTGGTTTTAGAAAAGGCAGAGGAACCAGAGATCAAATTGCCAACACCCGCTGGATCATGGAAAAAGCGAGAGAGTTCCAGGAAAATATCTATTTCTGCTTTATTGACTATGCCAAAGCCTTTGACTGTGTGGATCACAATAAACTGTGGAAAATTCGAAAGAGATGGGAATACCAGACCACCTGATCTGCCTCTTGAGAAATTTGTATACAGGTCAGGAGGCAACAGTTAGAACTGGACATGGAACAACAGACTGGTTCAAAATAGGAAAAGGAGTTCGTCAAGGCTGTATATTGTCACCCTGTTTATTTAACTTATATGCAGAGTACATCATGAGAAACGCTGGACTGGAAGAAACACAAGCTGGAATCAAGATTGCCTGGAGAAATATCAATAACCTCAGATATGCAGATGACACCACCCTTATGGCAGAAAGTGAAGAGGAACTAAAAAGCCTCTTGATGAAAGTGAAAGTGGAGAGTGAAAAAGTTGGCTTAAACCTCAACATTCAGAAAACAAAGATAATGGCATCCGGTCCCATCACTTCATGGGAAATAGATGGGGAAACAGTGGAAACAGTGTCAGACTTTATTTTTCTGGACTCCAAAATCACTGCAGATTTTGATTGTAGCCATGAAATTAAAAGACGCTTACTCCTTGGAAGGAAAGTTATGACCAACCTAGATAGCATATTCAAAAGCAAAGACATTACCTTGCCATCAAAGGTTAGTCTAGTCAATGCTATGGTTTTTCCAGTGGTAATGTATGGATGTGAGAGTTGTACTGTGAAGAAGGCTGAGCGCCAAAGAATTGATGCTTTTAAAGTGTGGTGTTGGAGAAGCCTCTTGAGAGTCCCTTGGACTGCAAGGAGATCCAACTAGTCCATTCTGAAGATCAGCCCTGGGATTTCTTTGGAAGGAATGATGCTAAAGCTGAAACTCCAGTACTTTGGCCCCCTCATGCGAAGAGTTGACTCATTGGAAAAGACTCTGATGCTGGGAGGGATTGGGGGCAGGAGGAGAAGAGGACGACAGAGGATGAGATGGCTGGATGGCATCACTGACTCGTTGGACGTGAGTCTGAGTGAACTCTGGGAGTTGGTGATGGACAGGGAGGCCTGGCGTGCTGCGATTCATGGGGTCGCAAAGAGTCGGACACAACTGAGCGACTGATCTGATCTGATCTCTTGGAGTCCACTACAAATTCTGATCAGCTTATGTGTGTGGGAGATGCACCTAAGGCCAAGAAAAGAGCCACGGAAAAGGATTGGGTGGAGGAATCCCAGAGCTCACAGAGGGATGGAGACAGTTCTTCTTACCTGCCAGAGGGAAGAAAACACTCAGAATGTGAAGGTGTCTTGCACATTAATCAGCAACTTATTACCTCAGTCGTGGGGCTAATTAGCCCTAGATTAGTGACTGCTCTTGTCCAGTCTAACAATGATTGAAATCAGGCCTGAAAAGGATAAATCTCCTTCTAAGCATCTGAAATGCATCACAGGATCAATCCCAACATCACTGAAAGGAATTATCATTATTGCTATTACTCCTATCCTAAAATCTAGAACCCAACAAGGTAAAATTCTCCGTGTCTAGCATATAGTAAAAAATTGTATTGAATTGAAAATAGCTATAGCCAGAAAATAACTGAAGGTCAGCTTAACAAATGGGAAGATTGACTCAAACATCAGCAGTGATTCTGATTTGACATCAGCAGTGGCAGAAAGAGAAACAAAAAGCCACGTTTCATACACAGGAACAAAATTAAGAAAGGCAGAAAAATTCTCATCAGAATTTATGCCATCCAGAATTCTATAACTAGTAGAAATACTTTTTTGAAAATGAAGATGAAGTGGAAATACTTAAACCAATGATTATCACACTAAACATCTGAGAATATTCATTGCTAACAGATGTGCCCTATAAAGTTTGTTAATAAAGTTCTTAAGGGAAAAGGAAGATTATATCAAAAGCAACTTTGTATCTATACAAAGAAGTGAATAATACTGGAAATGGTGAAAACCTTTTTATAAATACACATTTTAAAAATATTTAATGTCTTGAAATGATTATCGTCTAAAGCAAAATATTAATAGCGCAATGTGTGTTTGTTACACATGTAAAAATAAAATGTAGAAAACAATAGCACAAAGGATAGCAGGAAGGAAAGGGAAATACACCATGTACCAGACCACCTGACCTGCCTCTTGAGAAACCTACATGCAGGTCAGGAAGCAACAGTTAGAACTGGACGTGGAACAACAGACTGGTTCCAAATAGGAAAAGGAGTTCGTCAAGGCTGTATATTGTCACCCTGCTTATTTAACTTATATGCAGAGTACATCATGAGAAAGCCTGGGCTGGAAGAAGCACAAGCTGGAACCAAGATTGCCAGGAGAAATATCAATAACCTCAGATATGCAGATGACACCACCCTTATGGCAGAAAGTGAAGAGGAACTCAGAAGCCTCTTGATGAAAGTGAAAGAGGGGAGAGAAAAAGTTGGCTTAAAGCTCAACATTCAGAAAACGAAGATCATGGCATCTGGTCCCATCACTTCATGGCAAATAGATGGGGAAACAGTGGAAATAGTGTCAGACTTTATTTTGGGGGGCTCCAAAATCACTGCAGATTTTGATTGCAGCCATGGAATTAAAAGATGCTTACTCCTTGGAAGGAAAGTTATGACCAATCTAGATAACATATTCAAAAGCAGAGACATTACTTTGTCAACAAAGGTCCGTCTAGTCAAGGCTATGGTTTTTCTTGTGGTCATATATGGATGTGAGAGTTGGACTGTGAAGAAAGCTGAGCGCCGAAGAATTGATGCTTTTGAACTGTGGTGTTGGAGAAGACTCTTGAGAGTCCCTTGGACTGCAAGGAGATCCCACCAGTCCATCCTAAAGGAGACCAGTCCTGGGTGTTCATTGGAAGGACTGATGCTGAGGCTGAAACTCCAATACTTTAGCCACCTCATGCGAAGCGTTGACTCATTGGAAAAGACCCTGATGCTGGGAGGGATTGGGGGCAGGAGGAGAAGGGGATGACAGAGGATGAGATGGCTGGATGGCATCACCGACTGAATGCACAGGAGTTTGGGTGAACTCCGGGAGTTGATGATGGACAGGGAGACCTGGTGTGCTGCGATTCGTGGTGTATCAAAGAGTTGGACACAACTGAGTGACTGAACTGCAGTGAACTGAAGGCTCTTATGTAAGAAATGGGTATAACATTGATTGAAGGCATATTGTAAGAAGTATAAAATGCATATTGTAAACTCTAGAGCCACCCTAGAAAGAATTTTTTGGCTATACATGCAGCTCATGGGATCTTAGTTCCCTGGCTAGGGACTGGACCTGGGGCCATGGCAATGAAAGCACCGAATCCTAATCATTGGACCACCAGGGAATTCCCTAGAAAGATTTTTAATAAGATGTATATCTAGAAAGCCAATAGTAGCAATAAAATGGACTAATAAAGAAATAACCAATCTAAATGAAGAAAAGAATCGGGAAACTTGTCACTAAAAAATATACGTGATATAAAGAAAAGCATATCCAGATAGTAGATTTAAAACTGAACGATTTACCCACTAATTGTAAGTTGCCTACACACGTCAATTTTAAGACCTACTTTGGGGGACTCCCCTGATTGTCCAGTGGTTCAGGATCTGCTTTCCAATGCAGGGGACACAGATTTGATCCTTGGTCTGGCAACTAAGCCCTTGTGCCGCAGCAAGAGAAGCCCACACACTGCAACTAGAGAGAAGCCTGAGTGCAGCCAGCAAAGACCCATGAAGCCAGATAAATAAAGACCTTACATTATGTATGGTAAAAAAAAAAATAATCTCACCTTAAATAAGCTAATAATTTAAAATTAAATGTGTGGAAATACTTATACCTCCAAATCCCAAATCAAACGAAAGCTGGAGAGGCTGAATTAGCATCATAAAAGTATACTTCAGAATGAAGATTTTTTGCGGAAGATAAAGGGCAGTACAGAATGATAGAGAATTCAATTCACTGAGAAGACATAATAGTCAGGAATGTGTATGCAATTTCAGAATACAGGAGCCAAAATCTGAGAGAATGGAAAGGAGAAACAGACAATCCACAGTTGTAGTTGAAGACTTTCACTTTTCACGCTCAGCCATTAATACAGTAAGTGAGCAACACAATGAAAAACTATATAGAAGACTTGAACAACAATTAACCGACTTGACCTAATTGATATTTATAGAACGTGCCCAGTCCCAGTTGTGTCCGACTGTTTGAGACCCCATGGAGGGTAGTGTCCATGGAATTTTTCAGGGAAGAATACTGGAGCGGGTTGCCATTTCTTACTCCAGGGGACTTTCCAGACCCAGAGATTGAACCCGCGTCTCTTGCCTCTCTTGCGTTGGCAGGCAGATTCTTTACCACTGCGCCACCTGGGAAGCCCATTTATTGAGCAACAGCAACTAAATACATATTCTTCTGAAGTGAATATGGAAGTTCAGCCAAATATGCCAGTTAAAAACCTTACTAAGTTCAAAAGGACTGAAATCACACAAAATATATTTCCTGACCAAAAAATAATTAGAATAAAGATTAACTATGGAAAGTGACCTGGAAAATCACAAACTCTTGAAAATTGAACAAAACTTCAAATTAATGCAAGGATCAAAGGAGAAATAGAAAATACAATATATCAAAATTATGAGGGGATGCCAAAGCTTCACAGAGGGATATTTATAGCATTAAATGTTTATATTAAAAAGGGAAAAGGCCAATTATCATTCGAAGATCAATAATCTTCTTTAAGAAACTAGAATACAACAAAATTTAACCCAAATCCAGCAAAAAAAAAAAAAAGAATAACAAACATCTTGGCAGAAATCAATTAAATAGAAACCAGAAAATCAGTAGTACCAAAAAATTCAGTTGAAACCAGTGGTTGATACTGTGAATAGATTAATATGATAATAAACCTATAGCCTTATTGATTAAAAAAGAGAGAGACAAAGAAGAGTGACACTAATTACCAACTTCAGTAATACCATAGGAGACAGCAGTACAGAGCTCTCAGATATTAAATGCACAATGAAGGAAGATTTAAAAAAATGTTACTCAAAATTTTTTGCATGGTTGGTCGTATTGGACTCTTTGTGACCCTGTGGACTCTAGCCCACCAGGCTCATCTCTCCATGGGATTTTCCAGGCAAAAATACTGGAATGGGTTGCCATTTCCTCTTCCAGGGGATCTCCTGATCCAGGAATCGAACCTGCGTCTCTTATGTCTCCTGAATTGGCAAGTGGTTCTCTACCACTGAGCCATCTGGGAAGACCCAAAATTTGTTGAATGTAAATCTAAAAGTGTGTTCTCACTACACAAACACACACACACACACACTTTAACAAGAAAAGAAACAAAGAAAGGGACACAAAGAAATTTTAGGATGGGTTGGATATGTCTATTATCTTGATTCTGGTGATGATATTATCATTGTGTGCATATGCCCAAACTCATCAAATTGTACACAGTAAATATATACCATTTGTTGCATATCAATTATGCTTCAATAAACTATTTAAGAAAGGAGAGCAGAAAAATGTTATCCAAAATATTGGTACTTAGATAAAATGAGAACATTTCTTGAAAAATACTGACTAACCAAGGTCACTCAAACATAAATAGGGATGAATAACTTTATTAAGGAAGTTAATGTGCACGCATTGCTTCCGTCATGTCTGACTCTTTGCGTTTCTATGGACTATAGGCCTCCAGGCTCCTCTGTCCATGGGATTCTCAGGCAAGAATAGTGGAGTGGGTTGCCAGGCACTCCTTCAGGAGATCTACCTGTCCCAGGGATTGAGCCCTGCGTCTCTTACCTCTCTTGCATTGGCAGGCAGGTTCTTTACCGCTAGTGCAACCTGGGAAACCCCAAAGAAGATAATTCTTCTGCTTCATTTTATGAGGCCATTGTTACCCTGATACCAAACCAAACCAAAAAAGACAACACAAGAAAAGAAAACCACAGACCAATATTTTTATGAATATAGACACAAAGATTCTTAGTAAAATACTGCTGCTGCTGCTGCTGCTGCTAAGTCTCTTCAGTCGTGTCCGACACTGTGGGACCCCATAGATGGCAGCCCACTAGGCTCCTCTGTCCCTGGGATTCTCCAGGCAAGAATACTAGAGTGGGTTGCCATTTCGTTCTCCAATGCATGAAAGTGAAAAGTGAAAGTGAATTCGCTCAAGCGGCCTCATGGACTGCAGCCTACCAGGCTCCTCGATCCACGGGATTTTCCAGGCAAGAGTACTGGAGTGGGGTCCATTGCCTTCTCCGAGTAAAATACTAGTAAACCAAATTATATACCATGAGGAAGTAGGATTTATCCCAGGAATGCAACTTTGATTTAATATTAAGACTCAAATAAGTTAATCAGTCATCATCATCAGTTCAGTCGCTCAGTCGTGTCCAACTCTTTGCGACCCCATGAACCGCAGCACGCCAGGCCTCCCTATCCATCACCTAGTCCCGGAGTCCACCCAAACCCAAGGCCATTGTGTCGATGATGCCATCCAACCATCTCATCTCTGTTGTCCCCCTCTCCTCCTGCCCTCAATCTTTCCCAGCATCAGGGTCTTTTCCAACGAGTCAACTCTCTGCATCAGGTGGCCCAAGTATTGGAGTTTCAGCTTCAGCATCAGTCCCTCCAATGAACACCCAGGAATGATCTCCTTTAGGATGGACTGGTTGGATCTCCTTGCAGTCCCAGGGACTCTCAAGAGTCTTCTCCAACACCACAGTTCAAAAGCATCAATTCTTCGACACTCAGCTTTCTTTATAGTCCAGCTCTCACATCCATACATTAATGCACCACATCAACAGAATAAAAGACAAAAACCACATTATCATCTCAGTACCTACATAAATAGCATTGGACCAAATTCAGCGTCCCTTCAAGATAAAAAGAGTCAAACTAGAAGTAAAAGGCAACAGTTTCAACCTGATATAAAACATCTCTGAAAAACTCACAGCTATCATCGTACTTAATGATGAAAGGCAGAAGTACTGACTTCCCCTGAAAATGAGGAACAATAGAAGGATATCATCTCTTACCACTTCTATTCCACATTGTTCTGGAGCTTCTGGACAGGGTAATTAAGCAAGGGAAAGAAATAAAATGAAGTTACATTGGAAAAGATGTAAAATTTTTCAATTTGCAGATGACATAATCTTCTGTATAGAAAATCCTAAAGAATCACCCTCTCCCCACAGAAACTATTAGACCCAATACAGGGGCTCAACAGGTTTACAGAATACAAGGTCATATACAAAGAGCAGATATATTTCTATACACAGTCAAGACTTGTACAATAAAAACTACAAAACATTGCTGGGTGAAATTAAAGACAGTCTAGATAAGTGGAAAGGCATCTCACATTTATGGATTGGAAGACTTACTATTGTGTTAAGATGGCAGTACTCCCCTAATAGAACCCCATCAAAATTCAAACTGTTCTTTCCCCCCAGAAATCAACAAACTGATCCTAGAATTGTAAGAATTGAAAGGGTCCTGGGATAGCCAAAACAGGGTGAAGAAAGAACAAGTACTTACACTTCCCAACTACAAAACCCACTTCAAAGCCAAAATAATCAAGACATTATATGGTGTTGTAGGCCACGCGTTCCAGGAAACAAACTCACTCAGAAGGACAATACAGATAGTGGAGTGCAGTTTATTACACCGGCGCGCCCAAGGCAGAGTCTCCTCTTGGCGGAGGACCCAGACCAGTTTTTGCGAAAACCTTGTATACCCTAAAGTGTATGTGCCCAAACCCACTTCCCCAAATTCCCTGAAATTAGTCTGAACAAAGGAAAAGAAAGATATAATCAAAGTTAAGCCGTGATTCATATGCCTTAAGCCTAGGTAGTTAACAGTGGACAATTATCAATAGGCCTGTGGTCATACCCCAATAAGCATAATAGAACTTATGATTCTCTTCAGTTACACAGATAATTAGGGTATTCTTTTAGGTGATGGGGAGTCTAGGTATGAGCCCTGGGGCTCTTCCACCCAGGGGCTCTGGTTTTCCAGTTGGTATGTTGTTTCCATAGATACTGGGCATATAGCTCAAAGTCCACAGTCCAGCCCAAGATGGAGTCCTGCTTTCAAGATGGAGCCGGTTCTGTCTGTTTCCTCCTTCAATGGTAGTGACATAAGGATTGTATATAGACAGATACCAGAATAGAATGGAGATGCAAGAAACAAAACCATATCTCTGTGGTCAATTGATTATTGTGAGGGGTGCAGAGGCCATTCAATGGCAAAGAAATGTTTCAACAAATGGTCTTGGGATAACTGGATGTTCACAAGCAAAAGAATCAGTTTAGACTTATACCTCACACTGTATATAACTAACTAAAAATTGATCAAAAACCTAAATATAAGAGCTAAACTATAAAGCACTCAGAGGAAAACAGAGATGTAAATGTTACTGTTGGATTAGGCAACGATTTCCTAGATATGCTACAAAAGCACAAGCACCAAAAGAAACAAAAACAGGCAATTTGGAATCATCAAAATGAAAACTTTTATCCTTCAAAGGACACTATCAAGAAAGTGAAACATCCTGGGCACCTACTGGATACTGGCAAGGAGCCTTGAATCCCAGGCGGACCAGAAGAACACCCAAACAACCCTGTATGGTGTGGGGAAGGGGGAAACGAGGGGGAAGGAGATGTGCAGGCTAGGTGGGATCAGTGCTCCTGAGGTGCAGCTAGGGGAGGAAAAGTTCCCACACTCTGGAGAGGCACTCTTGCCTCGAGGGGATCTGTGGGGATGGGGAAGGACCTTTGGGGTTATGGAGGAATGCACCTGGTGTTTCTGCCCCCACTCCCCCCATTCAACCTCCAGGAACCTGCTGAGGCCTGGGGCTTACTCCTCTGTACTCTGAAACTGGAGGCACTCTGGGGCCCCCTCCAGGCCACACTCAGCATAGGCCACACCCCTGCCTAAGCCCACCCTGCCTGAGCTCCACCACATCCTAAGCCCTGCCCTTACAGCAAAGGTTTCTTCTACCTTTTTAAAAATTTCCCTATTTTGCTAGTGTAGCTGTGTCTTACCTTCCAGTGATTGTTTCATTTATATGTTTAATTTTTCTAATTTACCTGTTAGTTTTCTTACTTATTTTACTTTTTATTATTTGTCATTGTCTTCCACATTTCTTTTCTTTTCCTTTATTTTCTGGTTTGCCATACAGCTTGCAGGATCTTGATTCATGAGCTTGAGCTCCTGTGGTGGGAGGACCAAGTCCAAACTGCTGGATTAACAGAGACACTCAGACCTCACGGAATACTATTTGGAGTGAGGTCTCCTGGAGGGCCACATCTAAACACCTGGTCCTGGCTCTACTTAACTGCCTGCAAACTCCAGTGCTAAAATTCTCAGGCCAATCAATCAGTGAGAAAAGAACACAGTTGCGCCTAACAAAAACAATGATATGACAAAAAATATGTTACAGACAAAAGAGCAAGGTAAAAAAACCTAAAAGACCACATAAATGAAGAGGAAATAGGGAAACTACCTGGAAAACAATTTAGAGTAAGGATATTAAAGATGATCCAAAATCTTGAAAATACAATGGAGGCATGGATTTAAAAAAATACAAGAAATGTTTGACAAAGATTTAGAAGAAATAAGGCACAAACAACAAAGTTGAAAACACAATAACTGAAATGAAAAACACACTAGAAGAAATCAATATGAGACTCACTGAGCAGGAGAACAAATAAGTGAGTTGGAAGACAGAATGGTGGAAATAACTGCTGAAGAGCAGAATAAAGAAAAAAGAATGAAAAAACGTAATACCTATTTCTGTCATGACTGTCTTTCTGAGACACATTCTCCACTAAGGGTAACCTGGGACTACCTATCACCACAGTTTGTGGATGCATAAGAAAGACTGCACTGGAAGGAAAAATATATAGCCTTCAAGCCCCTTTCTCATCCTCCAGAGACCCTGCGGTTCCAGGACTCTACCTTAATGGCAGGAAAAACCGCAACCTGCATTGCACATGCCCAACTCAGTGAGCATGCGCAGTGTGTGCGTGCACATCCGTTGCTGCGCATGCGCCTTGGTGCCCATACGCCGTCCTGCGCGATCTGTGAGGAGCGTTGGGCCTGAGACAGGTCTGTTTATTCAGTCCCGGTTCTTTCTCACTACTTAAGACTCACCAGGTAGGTTCACAGGTCTGTCCTGTCTGGAGTTTAAGTGTGTGTGCCTGTGAGGGGGAGCCAGCAAGTTTCGCACGGATCGGGCAGTGTGATCTAGGGCCGTTGAGGAGGAAGGCCCTCAAGGTAGTCGTCTTTCTCCTCACAAGTGTCGCGACGCCATAGTTCTTGCCTTGATGGCCGTAGAGGAAGGGCAGTGGGCAGAGGAGGGCAGGGGGGTAGGATGATGGTGGGGGGAGACTTGGGGGTGCTATTTGAGATATTTGGTTCATTGGGGCCCTGGAACTGACGACAGAGCACAGAATCTGGGGCCAGCAGTGGGACCTGGGCAGGGGTTGGGGTGAGCGATTAAGGAAAGGCCTAGAAACCGGACCGCAGTGGGGTTGTGACTGTATCGCGGATTTTGTGGTAAGGTGCCAAGAGAGAAGTGGACCGGTTGCTCTGTATGCAGCCTCACCTCAGCCCCAGACACTGAGAAAATCGCCATAGTCAGGCTGTAAAGACTGAGCCTTTCTTCGTGTTCCAACTGAATTCCAAGGGAGTTGGGGAAAATAGGTCTGGTGAATAGGAGTGTGACATGAGCAGTAGTCCTGAGCTTTTGAATTCCTAGCAGTATTTCACTAAAGATCTTCATGATGGAGAAGTCTGTTGTGAAATCAAACGTCCTCACAAAAATTCAGCCTTCTTATGTACCTTAAGGTGATTTCTCTGCCAGCTTCGCAAAGACACAAATGGCTTTGCAAGCGACTGTATTTGGTGTAATTGAAATGGATGTACACTCATACTTAACCAGAGTTTTCTTTCGAAAGTATTTTCACATTAAAAAAAAAAACAAGTCAACATAAGGTCATAAAAGTGATCAAATATAGCTGTACTCTTAAATACATTTTCTAAATCACAACATTCTGCTTTCAGGGAGAAATATGAGTGGGCAAGTGGCATCAGCATTAGGACCTACAAAGCAAGATTGCTCCCAGGTGGATGAACCTGTGGTTGTGAGTAACCTTACCATTTGGATGTTTTCTATTAGCACAAGTTTATTTTTGAGAAAATGATGTTAGGTAGTACAGATGCAGGTGATAAAGGCCTTCCATGCTGATAAAGGGTGACACTTTGTCTTAGGAAGGAACATTGATCCAGATATATTATAGTCCAGCGTTGCCTGGATGATTATACTGTTAAATTCCCTGGAAATGTGCCCAGTGACTCCCTCCTCCTGCTTATTAACAACAGGCTGCATACTTCCATCCCAACATAGACTTAAATAACTTCCAAAGTCTTCCTGGGTAACTCTTCTCTGTGGGAAGAGTAACTTTATTAAAAGTAAGTACATAGTATTGTGTTGGGAAAATGTTGTTAGGTTTACTTATGATCAGATATATCTATGTATTATGTATATTTATGCTATTAGATGTATTAACAAAAAAAGGTTTAATTTGCATGCACTCTCTACTAGGACCAGCAGCCCAGTGTTGAGCAACCTCAACAAGAGGAACCGCCAGCTGAGATTCAGGATATCACACCTAGAAAGGAGGAAGTACATGTAGAGGATCCAGTGAATCGTGATGAAGAAGAGGAGAAGGATCCTTTGAAGGTAAAGTGTTATCTGTGCCTCATGCCTTAAGACATAACCAGTAAGAAGAGGAAAGGAAACATTAGAAAAGGACTTCAGACAGTTCCTAAAAAACTGAGGAGAGTATAGTTTGCAGGTCAGTGTGGTCCCTCAAATTTTCCCTTGTTTTCAAGACAAAGAGAAGGGGGCAACCTAGTTGTCTGAGGACAACCCTGGAAAAGGAAAATGGTAATAACATTCGCAAATTCTGCTTTCCTTTTTCTCCAGCAAAACATTCCCGGAATAATGCTCCTGAGGTTCTTATTCATCACATTTTTAGCATACTAACCTAAGGCTTTTAATTCATAACACCGAGGGAATGAATATCATCATTCCCTTGTTTATATTGTATGCTTTACAGCTTAATTGATGCTTTTTTTTTTAAAGATTCTGGCCTGGAAGCTGATCTCCAGCGATTGGCTCTGGCAAAGACTGGGGGTGAAGGTGGAGATGGTCCCGATGTCAGGGAGGAGTTTGCATCAAATATAGAGCCTGTTGAAATGCCAGAAGCAGGTATGTCATCCATTCAGAAAGTAATTTATGTGGTTTCTGTTTTTCAGAATATCTTTACTAATATAGAGGGAACATTACTATTACTTTAATAACAGAGTTCACATATTCTTTGAAAGATAGTTCAGACCCCAGATGCCTGAGTGCCTGACTTACAGACTGTCAAATAAAGAAACAGAGAGGATCAAAGCCATATCGAATTGAAAATAGGGAACCGTTTTCTTCTCTTGAGTATAAGTACTTTAAGCAACAGCTATTAATTTTCAGGTTCTTTTATAATTTCTGTTTGTAGCAAATATGGAATGCATTTGTAATAAATATCAGTTTATATGAAATATGCTTAGGCATCCAAGTAGGTTCTAGTACCAGCTTTAGCATAATGTGTGTGATTCTGTATAATCCCTTAACTTCTAAACTCAACTTTACTCCTGTAAGTTGTAAATTCAGAACAGATACACGACGATGCTGATTTTTCAATGCTAATTTCTGCATTCTCTGATTCTCTTTGATGGAATGCATACAAGAATACTCTGTTTTGTATGATGTATTTATCATAAAATATCATCTTGAGTCAAATTATAACAAGGGAATTGAGATTTCATTTTCTAACAGGGGACACATGTACACCTGTGGCTGATTCATGTCAATGTATGGCAAAACCCACCAGAATATTGTAATTAGTCTCCAATTAAAATCAATTAATTTTTTATAAAAGAAAATGAGCCAACATTCTGCTTGATGTATGTTAAGTTCTCTCAAATTCTGAATTCTCTAGCTCTTTAAAAAATAGTTGCATTTTAAATCCTTTCCCCAGGGAAGCATGAAATGACTGAATAATAAAATGGCCAAAGATAGTCTAGTTTCCTGTTTTTGTGGCTGATCAAGTTGAGAGAGTGCATTTAGTCAGTGATATTCAAGGCAGGTGTGAGTAAGATACATATGCTAAGCACACTACCTGCCCCCACGTTTGGTCTTTTTTTTTGAGGGGCGCGCGAGGTTGCTTATTTTAATTGGAGGATGATTACTTTACAATACTATGAAGGTTTTACCATATACCCCACTCTCGCTCTTAAAGAACTAATAAAAATCTGAGCCTCATGATATAATCCTCTCTAACCGTATCAAGTATTTTATTTTTCCTCTTTGATGCATGAGTTTAAAAAGTTTTGAAGGCCAAAAATTGTAACTAGTTCTTCTTGCATAATCAACTTAGTATCTTTCACATACCTGTTTTCCAACTTGCTGAGAATAAATTGCATGATTCTGATTTTAAAGGAGGAACTTCATAGTTAGGGAAGAATTTACTGTGTATTAGCCTTCTAAATATTTTCACTTTACATTTTTGTTCCATTCTATTTGAAGAATTAGATGAAAATACAACTTTCAGACGACTTTCAAGTAACTACAGAACATGATTAAAATGTTCTCATACAAAAATCTTAGCCCTAAATATGCGTGGTATTTAAAAAGAAAAATACATAAATTACAAGGTACATAAATACAAAATCCTACATCCAACATAAAAGGTAAGAAAAAGAGCAACAGAATAAACCTAAGGGAAAAAGAAAAAGATATTTATTAAAAGACAGGTATGAAGTGTTAGGAAGAGGAAAATAAACTCAACTAATAAATAAAGACAATGTGCTAGTTTACATAATTTTAATATATATATATATATACACACACACACATTTTTTAATATTCTTCTCTGTTGTGATTTATCACAGGAGATTGGACATTAGTTCCCTGTGCTATATAGTAGGAGCTTGTTGTTTATCCATTCTGAATGTAATGGTTTGTATCTGCCAACCCCAAACTGCCAGTCCATTCCTCTAGTTTACATCATTGTGAAGCAAACGGACAAAGCCCAAGTACACATAATTAGAAATATGAACAAGACACTAACAGTTAGGGTAACAGTTAGTATATTACAGAATTAAAGCAGAGTATAATCTGGAACTCAAATATTTTCAGAATATTGATGAAATGGCTAGTACGGTAGAAAAACATATTATTTAACATACCCCACAGTAACTAAATAACTAAACATCACAAATACCGTGGATGAACTTTTGAAATTGGTCAGAGTTTTCTCTCAAAAGCCATTATCATTTAGAAACAAAAAAATCTGCTTTTCCAGATTTTCTTTCTCTCTTCCTACTTGCTTTTCTCTCTCACTCATAGTCCCTCTTGCTCTCCCTTTTCTTCTCTCCTTTTTTTCTTTCTTTCTTTTTTTTTTGGTGTGGCTGTGAGAAACAGTCCTATTTCTGCTTCACATTTTGATGTCACCATGTAGCCAGTGATAGTAATGACTTAAAATTAGTGTCACATATAATTTATTATACCAACTGGAATGCTTCCCAGGGTGAAAAGAAACATTTAGAATTACATGAGGGCCCCAAGTAAAAAAGGGGACAAATGTTTAACCGACTTAAAAACCACCATATCAGGGATAAAGTAGAACAAATGAAAATTTCTACAGTTTTCGACAGTAGAGAAGAAACAAATGTAATACTGGCCTTTTTGTTTACTTCACTTAAGCAGTAACAGAGAGAACAACTGTTTAGCTATCCTATATTTGGAATATTATTTCAAACCAATGCATTTAAATGATACTTTTTTGGGATTTTTTGTTTCAGTTTTTGTGTATTTGTTCTCCTTAGGGTGCTTTTTGTTGTTAGATATTTTACTGAATCTGTACACAGTTTTGCCTTCTACTGAAAACTACCTTCTGATAGGTTCCATTGATTTCATTTGTTCTGAACTCAGTGTCCTTCTTTTCTTGTACAGCTAGGAAGAGTAGTGTGTTTTTAAAAATACTGGTAATGTGCCTGAAAAGTCTATAAAATCTCTATAGAGGATTAACTGAAGGTAAGCCAAAGGGTCGCCCTTAGTGTTCCTGTTTTAGTCCATTTTATAAAACTACAACTGCAATGAACTTTGTATACCTCTCCTGTCATCGAAATAAAGTTCTGCTAAGTAACTTTTTTAATGTTTGTATTATAGGTGAAGGGCAGCCATTTGCTTGAAAGAAGATAAACTGAAACCATCTATGCTGTTCTTATATTGTGTATTTGACTATTAAATTTCGGTCAATAAAGTTTCATTTTCTACTTGCACATTTTTTGTTAAATTTATCCCCGGGTATTTAATGTTATTGAAAATTGATGGTTTGTGATTTTTATTGTCTAGTTGAGGCTGTCTGTAGAGATAGAATGTCTATATATAGATTTTCTGTCCAACAATTCCTCTAAATATGCATATTAATTCCACAAATTTAGATCTAGATTATTTTGCTTTTCAAAATATACTATTATATTTGAATATCAACAGTTTCTACTGGCTTAAACCTTAAACCTGTCCTCATTTTTAGCATTGAACAAACCTGGCCAGAATAGTCTTGACTAAAGCAGGTGATAATCAGCTTTTTTCCCAATAGGAAATGAAAAATCTTCTCCATTTCAACCTGTTTACGTTGCTTTTTTGTAGATATACTTTATCAGAGTAAGTTCCATTCTATTCCTAGTTTGCTGTCTTGAATATAGATTAATTTTCATCAAACACTTATACTGCATCAATTGTGATGATCATAGAATTGTTTTCCCTCCATTTTTCTATTAATGTGGTGAATTGCATTGGTAACCTCATACATGTAAACCACCCTTGCACTTCTAGGGTTAAAAAAATTGGGTCATAACATATTCTTTAGGTGTAATCTACATGTTAATGCATATACATACATATATATACGCACACATAAAAAATTCATAAAAGCCTGTGGTCTTCTTTTGAATAAATGGGTTTACAAAATGTGCCACCCAAATCTCATACGGTGTCCCTGATGAAATCATTGACAGAGAAACATTTTTAAAAACTTAATATATAGAGAAATGGAATGCCAAAGCCATTGTTTTTTTTTTTTTTTTTTTTTTGCTACCAAAGCCATTGTTAAAGGTTGTAGGGAGACAGGAAAAGAACTGCTGTCAAATTGCATGGCAAATGGCACAGCATATCTTTCACACATTTCTGACTTGCCTTCCAAGGTTTTTCGGGTGCAGGGAGAGAACAGCCACAAACATCTTTTCTTCTCCATGACGTCCTCCATTGGCTTGATAGTCACCAGATCTCAGAAGCCCTCCAGTTGGCTGTGAGGTGCGTGTATGTGTGTGTCTGTGTGTGTGTATGTGTGAATCACTTAGTTGTGTCCGACTCTTTGCAACCCCATGAACTGTAGCCCACCAGGCTTCTCTGTCCATGGAATTCTCGAGGCAAGAATACTGGAGTGGATTGCCATTCCCTTCTCCAGAGGATCCTCCCAGCCCAGGGATCGAACCCTGGTCACCTGCAGATTCTTTACCGTTTGAGCTATGGGGAAGTCCTCCAGCTGTCTGATTCCTCCCTTATATCCTTATTATTAATATAATAACAAAACGCTTACATCTCTGAGCCCCCATCTGCATCCTCATCACCAAAAAAATATATTTCTGCAACAAAGGACCTACTCAGACTTCACTCTGCTTAGCGAATAACAGGATTATAAATAGCAGCTGTTGTGCCCTTACAGAGGTATGAAAATCCAGGTCCAAAAGGATTGAAAATGGGAGGTTCAAATCTACCATGAGACTTAAATAAGAGTATCCCATCTTACCAAAAAGTATGTGACAAAGCCCCTAGGTCATGGAGCTGTCTGACAAGATTAGATCCTAGTTAGAAGAAAAGGGAAAGGATGAGGGGAACTTCGTGAGACAAAATGACTTGAGTCTTTTCTGTTCTTTCTCCTTATTGGCTGTGACATGACATAACTGGGCTTCCTTGGTGGCTCAGATGGTAAAGAATCCGCCTGCAGTGCTGGAGACCTGGGTTCGATCCCTGTGTTGGGACGATCTCCTGGAGGAGGCCACGGCAACCCACTCCAGTATTCTTGCCTGAAGAATCCCATGGATAGAAGTGCCTGACGGTCCTATAGTCCCTGGGGTCACAAGGAGATACGACTGAGCGACTAAGCACAGCACGTGACATAACTTAAGATTATCAGTACTGGCTCTGACACATACTGAGTGAAGGTGAGAAAGGTATTTACATCCTTTGGATCTGTTTCCCCATTTCTAAAGTGGAAATTACAAGTTTACAGTAAATATTTGTTATGAAGAATAAACAAGATAACGTGAAGTAGGCATTACATTGCAAATGGATTTGGCTTATTCTCCAATTTTTCATTTAAAAATTTATCTTTACAATACAATTCTCTCAGAAGTGATACAGATTTTGAATTTCAAGTAGGATATAAGGTTAACTTTTTAAAATGAACTGGACTTCAGAACATATTTTGTCTAAGTAAATATATTGATTCAATAGCAGATTCAATAGCTGGTATCAGACATGGCATCCATTGTAAGGTTGGTTTTGTTAATGAGGACTGACAAGGCTACCCTGAGTCATAGCATGTAGTGAAAACCGTGCTCCTTGCTGTGTGTGATGACAAAATAAGCCAGTATTCTGGTCACGCAACATCACACAACTCAACACCAGACTCTGTCACATAGTCAGGCAGCCCGTCCTAAGTCACAGCACAGGAGCTACAGGGCCTCAGGGCACACTGCAGTTGTTAGTTTGGCTTGTCACCTTCTACGGGCTTGGCCAGTAAGGAGACAATGAACCCGAATGGATTCAGATTCTACCTTACAGACAGTGCAGAAGCAATATGACCCTGGTGTCAGTTGCCTTGTCCCTAGTCCCACGGTTTGCCACTGAATTGGAAGGCCTCAGTAACTGGCACTACAGGTGGTGGGTCTCTGCCAGGAAGGAGCCCACAGTTGTGCCCTATGGCACTGAGCAGCTCTGCAGTCCACAGCTGTAGTTTCAGCTTGCCTAGGGAGACCATCCTATGTTCAACTGAAACCAGAGGTGGATGAGTACCAACTTTGTGTCACCTCCAGCTGGATGAGGAGGCAGGTGAGAAAATGGCCTCATAGCAGCTCTTCATCAGGCTGCTTATCTCCCCTTGCTGCAAGACCAATCTGGAGGTTCTCTGCCAAAATTCAAGTCAGCCTGCAGTTTAGCCTTGCCTACGTAGCCTAAGTGGGGACATGCAGGGCACCAGGGCACCAAGACAGAGTCACACTCCTACAGTGTTTTTGGAACAAGACACAAGGCTTTATGTATGATGCTACAAATATGACACCTATTATACTGACTCCTACATGGAGGAGATCCTTTTCCTGTCAGTCCATAAAAATATTCCTTCATTGAGTACAACACCATTGATTACTAGCATGTCTCAGGACGTGTCTGCAATGCTGAAGTAACAAGACCAGTGATGTGAGGTGGATGATGGGAATATCACACTGGTGGGCCCGGACAGACAAATAAACAGAAAAGAAGTGCAAAGGAGAAACACAGGGAATGGACCTAAGGGAAAGCAAAGCAAAAACGGTGAGCAGGGTGGCCAAGAAGCAGGAGGAAAGCTAGAAGATAAGGTTCATTCTAAGAGTGAAAGAGGTTATATATAACACAGTCGTGCTTTGACCCAGGCTGTGGATGAGAGTCACACCCTCCCCTGCATCACTGCCCCTTTTGAGGGTGGTGTCTGGAGTCTAGAGATTCTGAAGGGAGAGAGGAAAATACATAGTGCGGGGGGTACGTGCACCCCGCCCTGATAGAGATGCAGGTGCAGCTTGTTACAGTTACCAGGTGGGGATGAGCAGAGTTGGATTCGGTAACTCAAGAAGAAATGTGCAAATGAATGTAAAGGGAGAAGCACATGGAGAAGGGGTAAACAGCTCCAAACTCCCATTTCTGTACCACGGTAGGTGCTCCATATTACTGTCGTGAGAAGGCTCCCTGGTCTGAGCTCTGGGAGGGAGTGATGAGCATTCTAAGGACCCATCATCACCTAAGCAGGGGGCACTGAGTGTTTGAAGACTTAAGTCTCAGCCTTTACCACTGACAGACACAGAAAGCTTCTTAGTCCTGCTGAGAGTGGGGCTCTGGAAGCTTAGGGAAGCTCAAAGGTAAGGTGGTGGTGGTGGTGGTTGTTCAGTCGCTCAGTCGTGTCCAGCTATTTACTACCCGGTGACCTGCAGCATGCAGGCTCCTCTGTCCTCCACTATCTCCTGAGTTTGATCAAATTAATGTCCATTGGGTTGGTGATGCTATCTAATCATCTCATCCTCTGTCGCCCCCTTGTCCTCCTGCCTTCAGTCTTTTTGCATCAGGGTCCTTTTCAATGAGTCAGCTATCGCATCAGGTGTGGCCAAAGTATTGCAGGTTCAGCATCAATCCTTCCAGTGAATTTCAGAGATTCATTTCCTTTAGGATTGGCGCGGTTTGTTCTCCTTGCTGTCCAAGGGATCTCAAGGCTCATCTCTAGCACCACAATTCGAAAGCATCAATTCTTTGGCACTCAGCCTTCTTAATGACCCAACTCACACATCTGTACATCACTATTGAAAACCATAGTTTTGACTCTACAGACCTTGTCAGCAAAGTGATGGCTCTGCTTTTAATATGGTGTCCTAGGTTTGTCATGGTCTTCCCTGGGGGCTCAGCGGTAAAGAATCTGTCTGTTATGCAGCACACTTAGGAGATATGGGTTCAATCCTGGGTCAGGAAGTTCCCCTGGTGGTGGGCATGGCAACCCACTCTAGTATTCTCATCTCGAGAATCCCTGGACAGAGGAGCCTGGTGGGCCTCTGTCCATGGGGTCGTAAACAGCCAGACACTACTGAAGTGCCTGAGAATTCATGTAAGCTAGGTTTGTCATAGCTTTCCTTCCAAGGAGCAAGCGTCTTTTAATTCATGGCTGCAATCACCTTTGCAGTGATTTTTTGAGCCCAAGAAAATGAAATATGTCACTGCTTCCACTTCAGTTCAGTTCAGGTCACTCAGCCGTGTCTGCGTCTTTGTGACCACTTGAAACCGTGGGTAGCCCATCCCCTCTCCAGCGGATTTCCCAACCCAGGACTCAGACCAGGGTCTCCTGCATTGCAGGAGGATCTTTCACAGCTGAGCTATCAGGGATTGAAACATTTCACATAGGTTGTTCAGTGGCTCAGTTTGTCCAACTCTTTAAAACCTTGGGACTGCAGCATGCCAGGATTTCCTGTCCTTCACTATATCCCAGAGTTTGCTCAAACCCGTGTCCATTGAGGCAATGATGCCATCCAACCATCTCATCCTCTGTTGGTCCCTTTTCCTCCTGCCCTCAATCTTCCCCAGCAGCAGGGTCTTTTCCAATGAGTCGGCTCTTCACATCAGGTAGCCACAATATTGGAGTTTTCAGCTTCAACATCAGTCCTTCCAATGAACACCCAGGAATGATTTCCTTTAGGATGGACTAGTTTGATCTCCTTGCAGTCCAAGGGACTCTCAAGAGTCTTCTTCAACACCACAGCTCAAATGCACCAATTCTTTGGCACTCAGCTTTCTTTATAGTCCAACTCTCATATCCATACATGACCACTGGAAAAACCATAGCCTTGACTAGATGGACCCTTGTTGACAAAGTATGTCTCTGCTTTTTAAGATGCTGTCTAGTTTGGTCAAAACTTTCCTTCCAAGGAGTAAGCATCTTTTACTTTCATGGCTGCAGTCACCATCTGCAGTGATTTTGGAGCCCAAAAAAATAAAGTCTGTCACTGTTTCCCT
>NW_020867596.1:0-25914 GCF_003369695.1 Bos indicus x Bos taurus | reverse complement strand
AAACTCGACAAATGGTAATGCTTTAAAGCATTGACTTCTATGGTATATAAATTATACTATCAATACTTCCCACTGTTCTAAAAAAGGAAAGGATCTTTTAAGTATGTAAATACTGGTTATTGTATCCATCTAGAACTTGAGTTCATAAACATAAAAGTCTTGCTTGAAATTCTTCCCAGACCCGGCCAACTTCCAGGATTCCCATGACACCTTTTACCCTTATGACAGGACACAGAAACTGGGTCTTAACCACGTTTACAAGTCCGTCTCCTCACCTCAAGTCAACATTCTTGCTGAGTTCTGTCCGTTTTACTTCGAAAATGTCTAATGCACGACTTTCCCATTTCCACCACATCTGCTCTAGTCCAAAGCTCCCTCCATTTAATTGTCAACCCCCTTCTAAAGGGTCTCTCACATCCACTCAGGGTGCCTGTCTCCCACTCACCGCCCTCTCCCTCCCTCTCTTACAGTTGCAGAACTGTTTATGACTTTCTAGATAAAGCCTACTGTCTTACACAAGAACTTGAAGGTATGGTCTAGCCCTTGCCCAGCTTGCTAACATCATGGAAAGTAGAGAATCCTCTTCTTGTCTCTCTCATTCGGCTTCATTCATACCCTCCACTTTCTCAAGCTTAGATTGTCCCATATTTCTGAAGCCTCCGGTTAGTAGACTCCTTCAAGCAAGGCTTCAACAGTATATGGAACGAGAACTTCCAGATATACAAGCTGGTTTTGAAGAGGCAGAGAGAAACAAGAGATCAAATTGCAACCTTCATTAGATCATGGGGAAAGCAAGGGAATTCCAGAAACACATCTACTTCTGCTTCATTGACTAGACTACCTCAAGGCCTCTGACTGTGTGGATCACAACAAACTGTGGAAAATTCTTAGAAATGGGAGTACCAGACTAGCTGACCTGTCTCCTGAGAAACCTGTATGAGGGTTAAGAAGTAACAGTTAGAATAAAACATGGAACAATGGACTGGTTCAAAATTGGGAAAGGAGTAAGACAAGGTTGTATAGTGTCACTTTGCTTATTCAACTTACACGCAGAGCACATCATGGGAAATGCTGGGCTGGATGACTCACAAGATGGAATCGAGGTTGCTGTCAGAAATATCAACAAGCTCAGATATGCAGATCATACCACTCTATGGCAGAAACTGAAGAGGAACTAAAGAACCTCTTGATACGGGTGAAGAGAGAATGAAAGGCTGGCTTAAAACTCAACATTTCAAAAATATAAGATTATGCCATCTACTCCTATCATTTCACAGAAAACAGAAGGGGGGAAGTGGATGCACGGACACATTTAATTTTGGAAGGCTCCAAAATCACTGTGGATGGTGATTGCTGCCATTGTAGTTCAGACACTTGATCCTTGGAACAACAACTATGACAAAGCTTAGTATGCATTAAATGCTCATGTGCTTCAGTCGTGTCTGACTCTTTATGACTCCATGGACCATAGCCTGCCAGGTGCCGCTGTCCATGGGATTTCTCCATGCGAGAATACTTTAATGGATTGCCATGCCCTCCTCCCATGAGGCATGGCAGGGCATCTTCCCAACCCAGGGGTGAAACGCCATGTCTCCTGCATTCCGTGCATTGCAGGGAGGTTTTTGTTTTTTTGTTTTTGCCAATTTATGCATGTTTTAATTGAAGGATAATTGCTTTACAGAATTTTGTTGTTTTCTATCAAACATCAACTAGAATCAGCCATAGATACACCCATGCAGGCGGATTCTTTACCACTGAGCCACCAGGGGAAGCCTATGTCAAACCTTAGACAGCATAGTATAAAGCAGAGACATCACTTTGGCAACAAAGGTTCGTATAGTCAAAACTATGGGGTTTTTCAGTAGTCAATGTACAGACCGTGTGAGTTCGATCATTAAGAAGGCTGAGTGACAAAGAATTGACACTTTCGGTTTGTGGTGCTGGAGAAGACACTTGAGAATCCCTCAAACAGCAAGGATATCAAAGCAGCCAATCCTAAAGGAAACCAACTGTGAACATTCAGTGGAAGGACCGATGCTGAAGCTGAAGCTCCAATACTTTAGCCACCTGATGGGAACAGACGACTCACAGGAAAAGACCCTGATGCTGGTGATCAGGGTAGGAAGCATAAAGCAAGTTATGCCCTGGTGACTGCTGAACAGGTTTTAGAAGCAAAAATCTCTCCCCCAGGGAACCAGTGCCATTAGCGGAACTTATGGCTCTGACCCAAGTTCTAGAGCTAAGCGAAGGGCAGCGAGCAAATATCTTCACTGATTCTAAGTACGCTTATTTGACTTTACACACTCATGCTGCAATATGGAAAGAAAAACAGTTTAAAAGGGCAACAGGAGAACTTATTGAGCATTTCAGAGAGATCCAGAGACTTGTAACGACTATATATTGTCCTAAAGGAGTAGCTGTTACGCATTGCAAAGGGCACAGCAGGGATGGGAGTAAAGTAGCTGAAGGTAATCAGCGGGCTGATGTCAAGCCAGAAAAAGTGGCACTTTAGGAAACCCCTTCACTGCAGATGCCTTTGATCTGGACAGGTCCTGTGGAACAGGAAAAACCACAATATACTGAGGAAGAATTAGAAAGATATGAGAAAAGAGGAGCAAAGATTACTGATAAAGGATGGCTACAGTCCAAGGATGGACGATTAATAATTCCTGAAAGACTCAATGGAAATTCTTAAGGGTTTACACCAGAGTTTTCATTTAGGTGTAGAGAGTACTTAACAGATAGCTTCTCATTTGTTTGAAGGTAAAAATGTAGTGAAAACTTTAAAGGACATTATCAAAAGATGTGAGGTTTGTCAGAAAAATAACCCAAAGACTGAAAAGCTAGCAAAATCTGGATTACAAAGAAGTGGAAAATATCCTGGAGAAGACTGGGAAACTGATTTTACTCACATGCCACAAGCTAATGGATATTCTTGCTCACAAGTTTGGGTGGATATTTTCCTGGATGGATTGAGCCTTTTCCTGTTGCAGTGAACACGCTAAGGAGGTTATAAGAATTTTAATCCATGAAATTATCCCCAGGTTTGGGCTGCCACGGAGGCTTCACAGTGACAATGGCACCACCTTTGAAGCTGCTCTAACTCAGGGGGTGTCTAAAGCTCTAGGAATAGAATCTCACTTACACTGTTCCTGGAGACCCCAATCCTCAGGAAAGGTTGAAACAGCTAACGACATTATCAAAAGACATCTGTGCACATTAACTCAAGAGACACAGGACAACTGGATTAAAGTTCTACCTATAGCTTTAGTGAGGGCTGGGACCGCCCCCAAAAGGAGGGGCTGTCCCCCTTTGAATGTATTTATGGAAGGCCTTTCTTATGCACAGACATTGTTATAGACCCTGAAGCCTTAGAATTAACTAATTATGTAACTCAGCTCTCAGTTTTTCAAGAGGCATTAATGGAATTCCAGCAGGTGACTCCTGACCTAGCCTCTGCATCAAACAAGCCCTCATTTGAGCCAGGAACAGAGGTCCTGATAAAAACACTGGGATCTGGGGGCCAATCCCTGGGAAGGCCCTTACCAGGTTATTCTTTCTTCTCCCACAGCTGTCAAAGTGCCAGGAATAGATTCATGGGTGCATCACACTCGAGTTTAAGAGGTGGCACCCTGACCAGAACTAAGTGACGTCATTTTATGTCTTTCGTTTTTATGCTCTGACTTTGTACTTTTCAGATGGCCCTGATAATCTATGTGAGCCTACTTCTGCTGACTCCAAATATCCTGAGTTTGCCGTTTGATCCTCAAGACAATGCCTTCCTGTCCTGGGCTCACTCCTATGCTGCATTCCACAATCTGTCTAACTGCTGGGTCTGCAGAGTGCTCCCCTCTTCATCAGTGGAAGGCTTCCCATGGTGGACATCTCCACTTCAAGGAAAAGACTTTCTCCAAGTCTGCGAATACCTTCGACAACAATCGTGTGTGATGTCTCTTCTTAATCTGATGACATCTAACAACCCTAAGATGGACCGGTGCAACTCTTTGTACTTTAATTACGGACATAACGTGGCTTTTAATTTTGATTATACATTGTCTTGGTTTATTGACTATTTCGCTACACAGAAGGTAAATGGGTCTAGATCTAGTGGCTTTTTACCTGACGTTTATCAAATATGGGATGATTGAGGTTATATGGCTAACTCCTGAAAAAGGACATCTAATGTCTACTGCCCCTATATGCTGGGAACAAATAGAGCCATCCCCAGAAGTTAGCCAACAACTTAATTATAATGATTGGAAACAATTGGGACTTTTGCCTCAGGAAATATGCAAGGTAATCATTCCCGTATTTTCCAACCCCAGTTCAGGTCCTCCCTTTGCTTGGCCAGGCACTGATTGGGACTGGATATCTCAGTCACGCTGGCTTGCTCCAAATGGGACCTACTGGATATGTGGCTCTTACCTATGGGCATGGCTTCCCCCTGGCTGGATAGGGAGATGCACCCTAGGTTTAGCTTTTACTCATGGCTTCATATTTTCAGAGCTTCCAGAAAAGCCTGCTAATTTACCACACTTTAAAACTCAGTGGGCAAGGTCTGTATTTCACTGGTATGATTATTTGGCTGCAGTGTTTGTTCCCTCTCTGGGAACTACAGATGTTCTGCTATGAGCGGATGCTTTTGACTAATTTTACTCAACAGGTATTACAAGATTCTCAAAAAGCTATTTCAGCTCTTCAGTTCAGTTCAGTCGCTCAGTCGTGTCCGACTCTTTGTGACCCCATGAATCGCAGCCCGCCAGGCCTCCCTGTCGATCACCATCTGCTGCAGTTCACTCAAACTCAAGTCCATCCAGTCGGTGATGCACTCCAGCCACCTCATCCTCTGCCGTCCCCTTTTCCTCCTGCCCCCAATCCCTCCCAGCATCAGAGTCTTTTCCAATGAGTCAACTCTTCGCATGAGGTGGCCAAAGTACTGGAGTTTCAGCTTTAGAATCATTCCTTCCAAAGAACACCCAGGACTGATCTCCTTTAGAAAAGACTGGTTGGTAACATCGAAAAAAGATGTCCTTTTCAATATGGGGACTGGAATGCAAAAGTGGAATTCAGGAAACACCTGGAGTAACAGGCAAATTTGGCCTTGGAATATGGAATGAAGCAGGGCAAAGGCTAATAGTTTTGCCTAGAGAATGCACTGGTCATAGCAAACACCCTCTTCCAACAACACAAGAGAAGAGTCTACACATGGACATCACCATGGTCAACACCGAAATCAGATTGATTATATTCTTTGCAGCCAAAGATGGAGAAGCTCTATACAGTCAGCAAAAACAAAACGAGCAGATGACTGTGGCTCAGATCATGAACTGCTTATTGCCAAATTCAGACTTAAATTGAAGAAAGTAGGGAAAACCACTACACCATTCAGGGAAACAAATCCCTTATGATTATACAGTGAAAGTGAGAAATAGATTTAAAGGACTAGATCTGATAGACAGAGTGCATGATGAACTATGGACGGTGTTTGTGACATTGTACAGGAGACAGGGATCAAGACCATCCCCATGGAAAAGAAATGCAAAAAAGCAAAGTGGCTGTCTGGGGAGGCCTTACAAATAGCTGTGAAAAGAAGAGAAGCGAAAAACAAAGGAGAAAAGGAAAGATATAAGCATGTAAATGCAGAGTTCCAAAGAATAACAAGGAGTGATAAGAAAGCCATCCTCAGCGATCAATGCAAAGAAATAGAGAAAAACAACAGAATGGGAAAGACTAGAGATCTCTTCAAGAATATTAGAGATACCAAGGGAACATTTCACACAACGATGAGCTCTATAAAGGACAGAAATGGTATGGACCTAACAGAAGCAGAAGATATTAAGAACATGTGGCAAGAATACACAGAAGAACTGTACAAAAAGATCTTCACGACCAAGATAATCACGATGCTGTGATCACTCACCTAGAGCCAGACATCCTGGAATGTGAAGTCAAGTGGGCCTTAGAAAGCATCACTATGAACAAAGCTAGTGGAGGTGATGGAATTCCAGTTGAGCTATTTCAAATCCTGAAAGATGATGCTGTGAAAGAGCTGCACTCAGTATGCCAGCAAATTTGGAAGACTCAGCAGTGGTCACAGGACTGGAAAAAGTCAGTTTTCATTCCAATCCCAAAGAAAGTCAATGCCAAAGATGCTCAAACTACCACACAATTGCATTCATCTCACACACTAGTAATGCTCAAAATTCTCCACGCCAGGCTTCAGCAATACATGAACCATGAGCTTTCAGATGTTCAAGCTGGTTTTAGAAAAGGCAGAGGAACCAGAGATCAAATTGGCAACATCTGCTGGATCATGGAAAAAGGAAAAGAGTTCCAGAAAACATTCTACTTCTGCTTTATTGACTATGCCAAAGCCTTTGACTGTGTGGGTCACAATAAATTGTGGAAAATTCTGAAAGAGATGGGAATACCAGACCACCTGACCTGCCTTTTGAGAAATCTGTATGCAGGTCAGGAAGCAACAGATAGAACTGGACAAGGAACAATAGACTGGTTCCCAAATAGGAAAAGGAGTACATCAAGGCTGTATATTGTCACCCTGCTTATTTAACTTATACGCAGAGTACATCATGACAAACGCTGCGCTGGAAGAAGCACAAGCTGGAATCAAGATTGCCTGGAGAAATATCAATAACCTCATATATGCAGATGACACCACCCTTATGGCAGAAAGTGAAGAGGAACTAAAAAGCCTCTTGAAGAAAGTGAAAGAGGAGAGTGAAAAAATTGCCTTAAAGCTTAACATTCAGAAAACGAAGATCATGGCATCTGGTCCCATCACTTCATGGCAGATAGATGGGGAAACAGTGACAGACTTTATTTTTGGGGGCTCCAAAATCACAGCAGATGGTGATTGCAGCCATGAAATTAAAAGACGCTTACTCTTTGGAAGGAAAGTTATGACCAACCTAGATTGCATATTCAAAAGCAGAGACATTACTTTGCTAACAAAGGTCCATCTAGTCAAGGCTATGGTTTTTCCAGTAGTCATGTATGGATGTGAGAGTTGGACTGTGAAGAAAGCTGATCGCCGAAGAATTGATGCTTTTTAAGTGTGGTGGTGGTGAAGACTCCTGAGAGTCCCTTGGACTGGAAGGAGATCCAACCAGTCCATTCTAAAGGAGATCAGTCCTGGGTTTTCTTTGGAAGGAATGATGCTGAAGCTGAAACTCCAATACTTTGGCCACCTCATGCGAAGAGTTGACTCATTGGAAAAGACCCTGATGTTGAGAGGGATTGAGGGCAGGAGGAGAAGTAGACGACAGAGGATGAGATGGCTGGATGGCATCACCGACTCGACGGACGTGAATCTGAGTGAACTGTGGGAGTTGGTGATGGACAGGGCTGCCTGGTGTGCTGTGATTCATGGGGTCGCAAAGAGTCAGACACGACTGAACTGAACTGAACTGAGTGTTTCCATGTGGTTAAAGGGGGAATGAGGCGCAGAGGCACTACGTAACTTGTTCAGTGTCTCCAGCATTAAGGGAGCCAGAGTTCTGGATGCACTGTGGAAAACTGTGTGTTCTGTACTTATCAGTCAAGAGTAAGATCCAATGGTTATGGCAAAATATGTAGAATAACAGCTAGCACATAACACAAATTGATCTTACATCATAGAAATGCACACTAAATGGAAATCTGATTTCTTCAGAAATCTTTCAAATGGAGGCTTGACAAGACTGGCATCAGGATGTTTTGTAGACACGATGGTCTCAGAGCCTCCTCAGAACATCAGACAGCATGTCAGTGAGTCTCCTAGACTGGTGGTCTTGGGTTTGTGCATCAGAGAAAGCAGGAAACCCCTGTCACATGCTCTCAATGGAGACAGAGCCAGGCAGCAGGCAAAATTAGACCATGCCTCTGCTCTGGTAGTGCCTAGACAAGTTGTCCATGTCAATCAGAACTGAGGAATTCTTTTAAAAAGTGCAGATTCCATGATCTACACTCAGTGAATCTCACTCAGTGGGGCTACAACAGTGCCCCAGAATCTGTGAGATTTCACTACACTTGGGAAACTCTCAGGGACTTTATTAAACCCCATTGGTAGTGAGACTGTCAGCAAAATAAGGGAAATAATGATCAGAACAGATATTAGAAAAAATATGTAGATAAGCAACAAAACCCAAAGCTGGCTCTTTCAAAAGGTCAATATGAATTCATAAGTTTCCACCCACAAGAATAAAAAAAAAAAAAGATAACTAAAGACAAAACTTACCAATATCAGGAAAGAAATAGGTTACAGATGCGGATGACCACAAACTGTGGGAGAAACTGAAATAGCAGCACCAGGCCCCCTTCGATGAGAGCTACGTGCCAAACCCAGCCCGTTACAAGACTCCTTGACATT
The DNA here is from genome assembly GCF_003369695.1 of Bos indicus x Bos taurus. Lineage (NCBI taxonomy): Eukaryota > Metazoa > Chordata > Mammalia > Artiodactyla > Bovidae > Bos > Bos indicus x Bos taurus. The sequence goes on along the minus strand of NW_020867596.1, from coordinate 17,546 downwards.
CAGGAGCACGCCAAGTAGATTTCCATGCCAGGACTGTTGCATTTATTGTTCCTTCTGCCTGGAATGCTCTTCTCTTAGGTAACCCCACAGCCTGCTCCCTTACTTCCTCCAGATCTCTGCTTACTTGCCATCTTTCAGGGAGTCTTTCCCTCATTATCTTGAATAAAATAATAACATCATATCTACATACTCCTTTTCCCCTGATCTAGCAATATGTTTCTTCATAGCGCCTGCCACCCTTGATTATTTACTGACCACCAAGTCGATGAAATGAGAGACTTGGTTGAAATGGCAACCCACTCCAGTGTTCTTGCCTGGAGAATCCCAGGGACTGGCAGGGGCCTGGTGGGCTGCCGTCTATGGGGTCGCACAGAGTTGAAATGACTGAAGCGACTTAGCAGCAGCAACAGTACTGTCCCAAACTTCTTCAATAGTCCTCAGGTCTATGGCAGGTGCTCAGATAACATTTGCTGAAGGACAGTCTGGAGCCAGGCCCTTTACACACATTGCTAACATGCACAGGTACCCTCCAAGATGGGCACTGGCCCCATTGTATTAATTATGATACAAACTGAGATTTCAGGAGACAAGTGATACACTCAACAACACAGTCAGCATGTCAGGTTCCAGGCTTCAGAATCATATCTGCCAGCTTCCAAATCCTCAGTTCCCAGACAGAGACTTCACAGCCAAGAACATAAGAGGTTTTATATCTAACACAAAGACTCCAAACAGCTCAGATAGATACCCAGAGACACCAAAAAGAGCTCACTGAATCTCTGCACAGAGAGTGCACAACTCGTCTCAGACCCTCAAACACAACTGAGACCATAACCATACACACTGTGACAAAGACCCTCCAAACAGACCAAAGTCTTCCAGACAGAAACAAACGAGAACTGCACAGATACTTCACATCATGGAGACTGACTCCCAAACCACTGGGACACTTACCGACCTAACACAAAACCCCCTAAACAGAAAGACAGACGTTTTAATAATAACTCAAGACCACAATATAATCTTAAGATTAATTTCCCAGACAAATGAAAAACTTGCAAACTGTACATAGATTCCCAAGCAGCTGATAGTTTACACCTTTACACTGACCCATCCTTAAAGCAGCACAGAGGCATCACAACTTCGGAACGCAGAATCAAAAGCTCAGTGATCTCACATTCTGGGGTGCAGATGCCTACACAGAGATCTCTCACCCAGGGACTGAAAAGCCAGCAAGCTCCAAAGATGCACATCCCGGTATACAGGCACACATCCTAGAGGCTTTGTACTATGGCTCACAAAATCCGCTCAGATCAAATAACCCATCACTCACAACCCTGCCAAAAGGCTCAAGGGGATCAAATGTACCCAAACAACACCTGTGTTGTCACACGAAGCAATACACAATCGCAAGCTGCCAGATACAGTTTATTCTCCAGGGAGAGACACCAAACTCAGAGACCTCTCCCTGGACATGAATTGCATGCATTTGTGTGAATGACGGAGAAGGCACTGGCGACCCACTCCAGTACTCTTGCCTGGAATCCCGTAGTCAGAGGAGCCTGGTAGGCTGCAGTCCATGGGGTCGCTAAGAGTCGGACACCACTGAGCGACTTCACTTTCACTTTTCACTTTCATGCATTGGAGAAGGAAATGGCAAGTCACTCCAGTGTTCTTGCCTGGAGAATCCCAGGGACGGGGGAGCCTGGTGGGCTGCCTTCTATGGGGTCGCACAGAGTCCCACAGGACTGACGCGACTTGGCAGCAGCAGCTGTGTGAATGACCTTGCACTGCCACAGGATCCAGACTGAGCGGAGCTAAACCAGAATGAAATGCCTTCACCATGCACAGCCAGCGACTGCGCCAAACCTCGCCACTAACCAGGGCACCTATTAGACCCCTTTGGAAAAAGCAATAAGACTCGGAGGAAAATTGTTTGCTCTGAAAAGTCGCGCACGCCAACGCAGGCGCACGCGTATACAGGCGCCTCTCGCCCTCAGTTCCTGTTCTACGACCACACTGCCTGCAATCACGCGGTGGCCAATCACTGCCCAGAACGCTTCCCTGACTCCACACCCAGACAGCCAGTCTCTCGCTCCGTAGTCGTCCCACCAATGAAGGGGTGGAGTTGAAAAAGAGACGGAGAAAGTTTCCGCTTAATACCTGTGTCCACTCGGATTCAAAAGCAGTGGGAAGATGGACCTAGTGGCGCCATGAGTGCCGCTGCTGGGAACTGTGGTCCATGCCCGACGCGGTGTAAGGGGACCCTCTCTGTTGTCACACGCCCTCTCCCAATGGTACCTTCCAGAGTGGGTGGTCTTTCCGCTACCCCTCGGTGGTACATCCCAGGACAGAACTGTTTCATCTCGCGCGCCCCTTGCTGGTGGCATTGGGGAACAGCAGATATAGATGCCCGTGGACCATTCCAGGAGGATCCACAAAGGCCAGAAGGGCAAGGTTAGGGGGAAAACCCCACAGATTCCTGCAATTTGGGACTCAGAAAAAAGTCTTCGTAAACTGAAGATTACGTCTCTATGGGGATCACTGTCGTAACAGAGAGCATGGAAAACACTTTATCTTTGCTGGGCATTGTGATTGTTTGTGCTTTCCTGTTCAATACAGAATAGGTCTCATGGGGGAAGGCCAGCCGTAGTCCCCCAAGGGGCATGATAGATAAAGCTTCCGACTGGGATCTGCAGGCCTGGCGTGGGAAAGCCCTCTGTCGCTGACTGCGAGTAATATGTGGAAGAGACAACAGGACCTTCCATTCTCTTAGGAAAGGGGTCAACTCTGAGAGGACCCAAGGACACCACCACGTAGGTGAGATAAAGACCATGGCTTTGTCACCATCTTGTCATCCCTGAATATGTTTCGTAGCAGAATCCTCAGCCTGTCTAGCTATGCCTCTCTCAACAAGTTTAAGTTTGTTTGTTCATTCCATCATTCATGCATTCTCTCCAAAGTATGCATTAAGCACAACTCTGTATGTTAGGACAGAGAAAATCAACCTATCCTCATGGAGCTTACATTCTGTTGGGATCATGTGGTCCCTAAATACAAGTAATGTATCAGGTGTTTGTAATTGCTGTGATTAAAATTAAATCAGGATAGTGAAATACAGAGAGGGGATGATATTTAGAAAGAGTGGTCAGGGAAGTTCTAAGATTGTGACATTTGAGCAACAGCCTAGAGGAGATATGCCTATTTGGGAGAAAAGTATCCTAGACAGAGGTAAGGCCAGTGGAAAAGCTGGGGAGTAGAACCCTGTGTAGTGTGTATGAAAACAGTGAGGAGGGCAATGTGACAGGCACAGCATGATGGAGGGAGAGTGAAGAGATTGGGTGACAGAAGTCATGAGGGCCAGGTCATTAAAAGGGGGGATTTGAACTTGAACCATAGGAGGGTTCTTATCAGAGAATTCCCAAGGCTTCTTTCCGAGGCCCAGATGGCACATGATTGTTGAAGAGCCCTTGGTTTATTTGAAGAAAAACCCTTCCCCACCCCTTCTGCAGCTGAGCATGCCTTTCCTGGAATCCCCTACACTCAAGGGGAATGCCTCTTCCTGCTTCTAGTGAACATCCATGTCAACCAATGATACTCTCAGGAGAGACAGGGCAAGGACCCTCTTGGTGTGACTGAGGGCGCATTGAGTCTTACAAAGGCAAAGAGGCATGATATAAGAGGCACAGAGATGGCAGGGAGAAAGACAAAGATACAGCATTAGACAGGGACGGAGAGACTACTTCTGGTAGCAACCTGTCCCCACTTAGTTAGCACCCACCTACAGGCCCCCAGCCCTGCTACTGGATGATGTACAGTACATTTTCCCTATAGGAGAAAAGAAGCTCCTCCGCTAGGACTCTCTCTAGGGAATGACTCAGTCGCCCATAGCCTGGGCCTTAATCATGCTCCCTTCATCCACATCAGGGGCCTCTGCCCATCAAGACAAGTACATGCTCCATTCCTGGGGAGGCTCATGCTGTACACAGGGTCCCTCACAACCTATCCTGCCCAGACTGCCCTCCTGCTGATCTCACTGCCAATGACTGCTTTAATGGAGGAAAGAGAGGCAGGGATCTCTGCATTTGTGGTGGAGCCTCATGCAAATTGGTAAATGTGAGATTTCTCCCCAGCTGCTTGGAGGCTCACCTCTGTACCTTCCCCCACCACATCGATGGGTGTGTGATGGAGAGACACAGAGACATATCCTGACAGTGAGTCAGTCATAGGGTCCTTGTGGCCCTGTGCAAACGCCCCCCCCCCCACTACCCGGCCAGGGTTGTGCTGATTCTTCCCTTCCTCTTCCACGGAGCCCAAGCTTACATGCAGTCTCTCTCCTCCTCATGAGCTGAGATCTTCCATCTGCACTGGCCTTGGGTGCCCATCTGCTATCGGTGCCCTGCTTGTTGTGGGCTGGACAGATGGACTGAAGGAGTGTGTGTACACAGTTTCTGAAACAGGGCCCCTATCAAGGGTAGTAGTCATATCAGCAAGTATTGTTCTTAACAAGATTATTACCTGGGCTTCTGTGAACAGAGCATTATTACCCTCTCTGAGGCTGGGGCCCCAGGCTTTTATCTCTGTGCAGAGGCATGGTAGAAATCGTAGCAAATGTGACATCACAGGCCTGCTTCTATGGCCTGTGAGACTGGGGTCCATCCAGCCTTCCTCTTAAGACTATTCTCATGTGCAGATACATGAAGAGCTGAAAGGCCCAACCCTCTGGACAAAGGACCCCGAAATAGTTCTGAGATTTCATGCCCTGGGACAGAGATGTGCAAACAGTTCAGACTGCTCATCCTGGACACCAACCCAAAACAGCTCTAATAGGTCACGCCTGAGGACACAGATGCACTCCAGCTCAGAAATACCAACTGTGGCTTCAGATGAATTAGGATCCCTAAGAGAAACAGCATTGCTCACAGCCAGTTCTACAGGGTTAACTTGTAACCTCCGTGGTTCCTGCATGACACTGCAGTCTGAAGGAATTCTGGGTGACAAACAGGAAGAGGCACACTGTGCTTTGGACAAACTGGCCCTTATTTAGTCACACAGCTTCCTCGGGAAAAGGTTCAGTGACCCCAGATCCTTGCCCCACACACAAAAGCATGAAAATGATTAACTTGCAATGTCTGATCTCGGTGTTTCACAGTAATCTTTTGCCAGTATTCATGCTAGACTTCATGTATTTCCTAGGCAAAACTCATATTGCCTTCACTGCTACCTCCTCAGAGCAGTGTTCTCAGAGCTAACAGAGGAGCTGTGTCCCGGGCTATAGTCCCCAGGAGAACCCAAATCCAACCTAAACTCACAACTCTTCTGTTGTATGTATTTCCTTAAGTGGACACTACTCTAGCTAATAGCTCCCATTTACCTCAAAGCCTTCACACCCTTCCCCAGAGCCTACAGTCTGCACCCTGGGACACAGAGCCCCACATCTTTGCCTCTGGGCTACTGCGTGGGCATTTGCACTGAGTCTCTGTTCAGTCAACCCCAAGGGAGAGAGGCCTCCAGTCTTGCAATTCCTGCAGCCCATAGTCACCAGCATGTAATCCTGAGGAAGGCAGGTTCATTCCAGGGGTGTGGTGTGCCTCAGAGCTGAGGGGCTCTGAAATTGATTTCCCAGGTCTGGGTCCTGAGAATGGCCCTAACCCCACCCTGGTCAACTCTGGTCATGGTAACTCTGTATCCTGCAGCATGGGAGGTTCAGAGTGAATGCCAGATCCACAGAAGAAGCCCCAGAGACTGGTCCTCTCTATCGCAGCACCCACTCTATGCTACTGAATTCTGGAGATAGGAGAGGTTTCCCACTGTGCCTATGACAACTCCCTTACATCCGTGTAATCACCTCTGTCATTTTCCAGAGTCCTTCTCCTGGTAACAGCTGCCACAATTCCTCTCTCTCCCCAAATTTCCACCCCTCCCCTCCCCTTCCACCAGGCCTCCCCTCCCCCCTCAGGGGCCTCGTTAGCCCTCCCCCAGCCCTACTCACAGGGCCTCACCCCATTTTTGTCTTCTCACCAAGCACCCACGCTCCCTCAGAAGATCCCCTCAAGACCCTGCCTGCTCCATGCATTCTTCAGGACACCTATCTCCTGCCCACATGCAGGGTCTGTCACAATGTCCCTGTGAGGACTGAACTGAAAAATCTGTTCAGGATCCAGATAAAATTCAGACCCAGACCAGCAGTCCAGGGAAGTTCATGTGGGGTGGAAGGAAAAGGAGAGGGTCTCTGAGAGGAGCATCTGGTCTCAGAATCCTGAAGGGGTGAAAGGCTTTTCTTCAAGGGTCCTAGTGAGGATGAAGTGAAATGGCACCTTATAAGTACTTGTGCATACATGCCAAGTGTGTGCCAATTATCCTGAATCGTGTCTGCCAGGCTCCTCTGTCCATGGCATTCTCCTGCAAGAATACTGGAATGGGTTGCCATTCCCTCCTCCAGGGGATCTTGCCGATCCAGGGATCAAACCCCCATGTCCTGCATCTCCTGCATTGTCAGCTGAATACTTTCCCACGGAGACACGTGGGTAGCCCCAACATATGTTGAGAGTTAATCGAATATTGTGTTCTCACTACACACACACTCATACACACACACACACAGTCTAACATAAAACAAAACTAAAGGGACACAAGGAAGTTTTAGGAGGTGTTGGGTATGTCTATTACATTGATTGCGGTGATGGTAGAATCATTGTTTGCATATGTCCAAACTCATCAAAATGTACACATTAAATATACAATTTGCTGTATATCAATTCTATTTCAATAAAGACGTTTAAAAAAGGAGAGCAGAAAAATGTTATCCAAAAAATTGATACATACATAAAACGAGAACATTTCTTTAAAAATATTGAGGAGCAAAGTTCACTCAAAAAGTAATGAAGCTGAATAGTACCTTTCTATCTATTAAGTTCATGTGTGTGCATGCTAAGTCACTTCCATTGTGTCTGACTCTTTACGATCCTATGGACCATAGCCCGATAGGCTCTTCTGTCCCTGGGATTCTCCAGGTAAGAATACTGGAGTGGGTGCCAGGGCCTCCTGCAGGGGATCTTCCTAACCCAGGGACTGAACCAGACTCTCTCATGCATTGGCAGGCAGGTTCTTCACCTCTAGCGCCACCTGGGAAGTCCCAAGGAAGTTAATTCCTTTGTCTCATATTATGAGGCCACTGTTACCAGATAACATACAGGCTTGTCATACTTTTTTCCCACTTTTAAAGCAGTCACCTTTTCCATCTTTGGTTCTAACTTGCTTCCTGACCGGCATACAGGTTTCTCAGGAGACAGGTCAGGTAGTCTGGTACTCCGCTGTGGTTAAGAATTTTCTACAGTTTGTTTGATCCACAGAGTCAGAGGTCTTAGCGTAGTCAATGACGCAGAAGCAGATGTTTTGTGGGATTTCCCTTGCTCTCCCCATGATCTAACAAATCTTGGGTATTTGATCTTTGATTCCTCTGCCTCCTCGAAACCGAAGTTGTGTATCTGGAAGTTCTCGGTTCACGTACTGTTAAAGCCTAGTTTGAAGGAGTTTACAAACCAGGAGGCTTCAGAACTTGGGGACAATCTAAGTGGAGAAGCATAGGAAATTGGTGGATGTGAAGGAAGTCTGATAAGACGGACAAGAAACTGAAGCTCTACTTTCGATGTTGCTAGCAAGGTAGACAGGGGCTAGACCATGCCTTCAAGTCCTTGTATAGGAGAGTAGCCTTTATCTAGAAACACATAGACAGCTCTGCAACTGTAAGAGAGGGAGGGAGAGGGCGGGAATAGGGAGACAGACACACTCAGTGGATGTAAGAGACCAGTGAGAAGGGGGGTTGACAATTAAATGGAGGGAGGCTTGGACTAGAGCAGATGTGATGGACATGGGTAAAAGGAGACACATTAGACGTTTACGAAATAAAATGGACAGAACTCAGCAAGAATTTGGACTTGAGGTGAAGGAGAGGGAATTGTAAACGTGGTTAAGAACACGTTTGTGTGTTCTGTCATAAGAGTATGAAACTGTCATGGGGAATCCCAGAAGTTGGCCAGGTCTGGGAAGAATTCCAAAATAAGAGTTTTATATTTTTGAGCTCATGGTCTAGATGGATACAATAACCAATATTTAAAACTTAAATGTTCCTTTTCCTTTAAAAGAAAGTATTAAGGTATAATTTGTATACAATAAAAGACAACACTTTAAACATTATAGTTTGTAGAGTTTTCACAAATGTATACCGTGGTATAAATGCTACCACAATAAAAATGTAGAAAACAGCCCATGTAGTATTCCTTAGCACAGGTATACTCTTTTGTTTTTCTTCCATCTGTATACCAGTTGTTGAATAACAGGGCTGTTTCTACGTGTGGCTATTGGGAATACATGTGTGGACTATTTGAGTGCAGGCCACTGTGTGAGCATGTTTTCATTTCCTTTGGTTAAAATTGTCTAGGAGTAGAATTGCTGGGTCATATAAGGCTTCCCATTGGTGCTAGTCGTAAAGAACCCAGCTGCCAATGCAGGAAACTCAGGTAGGATCCCTGGGTCTGAAAGATCCCCTGCAGTAGGAAATGGCAACCCACTCCAGTATTCTCGTCTGGAAAATTCCATGGACAGAATTCCTGGCAGGTACAGTCCATGGGACCCCAAAGAGTTGGATACGACTGGGCAACTGAAGACAGACACACACACATACACAGTAATTTATTATCTTAAAATCTAAACTGTGTCCTCTGTAGAGAACATAGAGTCGGATCTTGTTTTGATTTTTAAACTGGTATCTCAATGTCTGCCTTTTGATTGTATTGTTGTATCTATTCACATTTAATGTTGATACAGACTTACATCTGCCAATATATTTTTCTGTCTCATGCCTTTTTATTCTACGGTCTTCATGTTACAGCTTTCTTTTGCATTAAATGGGTATTTTCTAACGTAGCATTTAAAATTCTTTACTGATTTTCCCACAATTTTTAAGTTATTTCCTTAGCTATAGGCTACCATAAACAACTTCAGTTTAGTCTCTATGTCATGTCCCACTCTTTGTGAGCCCATGGAATGCAACATGGCAGGGCTCCCTGTCCATCACCAACTCCCGGAGCTCACTCAAACTCATGTCCATCGAGTTGGTGCAAAAGCTACCCCACTAGCTTTGTTCATAGTGATGCTTCCTAAGGCCCACTTGACTTCATATTCCAGGATGTCTGACTCTAGGTGAGTGAGCACACCATCGTGGATATTTGGGGCATTATAATTCTTCTGTGTATTCTAGCCACCTCTTCTTAATATCTTCTGCTTCTGTTAGATCCATAACATTTCTGTCCAAAAAGGCACAGATGTAAAGAAGACTTTTGGACTTGGTGGGAGAAGGTGAAGGTGGGATGATTTGAGAGAATAACATTGAAACATGTGTATTATCATATGGGAAATAGATCGCCAGTCCAGGTTCGATGCATGGGACAGGGTGCTCAGGGCTGGTTCACTGGGATGACCCTGAGGGACGGGATGGGGAGGGAGGCGGGAGGGGGGCTCAGGATGGGGAACACCTGTACACCGATGGCTGATTCATGTGAATGTATGGCAAAAACCACCACAATACTGTAAAGTAATTAGCCTCCAATTAAAATAAATAGATTAATTAAAAAAACAAAAACCCAAGGGTCTCTCGCCATCCCCACTGATCCCCTTCAGTGCCTCTGCAGGCGTAGGAAACCCTTTTCTCCCCTAGCTGACCCTCAGGAACAGTAACCCCAACTAGCCTTCACAACTCCCCCCTCGCTCCCCACCCCCACATCATACAGGGTTGCTCTGGTGTTCCTCTGGTCCGCCTGGGTTTCAAGGCTCCAGGCCAGCATCCAGTAGGTGCCCTAGATGTCTCACATTCTTGATAGTATCGCTTGAAGGATAAAAGTTTTAATTTTGATGATTCCAAATTGCCTATTTTTGTTTCCTTTGGTGCTTGCGCTTTTTGTATCATATCTAGGAAATCATTGCCTAATCCAAGATTAATATTTACATCTCTGTTTTCTTCTGAGTGCTTTATAGTTTTAGCTCTTATATTTAGGTGTTTCATCAACTTTTAGTTAATTGTTAACTACAGTGTGAGGTATAGGTCAAAACTGATTCTTTTGCATGTGAACATCCAGTTCTCCCAAAACCATTTGTTGAAACATTATTCTTTGCCATTGAATGGCCTCTACACCCCTCACAATAATCAACTGACCATAGAGATATGGGCTTGTTTCTTGATTCTCCATTCTATTCCGTTATCTGTCTATATACAATCCTTATGTCAGTACCATAATGTCTTGATTAATGTAGGTTTGAAGTGCGTTTTGAAATTGGGAAGTGTAAATACTTGTTCTTTCTCCACACTGTTTTGGCTCTCCCAGGACCCTTTTAATTCTTACAATTCTAAGATCAGTTTGTTGATTTCTGGGGGAAAAGAGCAGTTTGAATTTTGATAGGCCTCTATTAGGGGAGAACTGCCATCTTAACACAATAGTAAGTCTTCCAACCCATAAATGTGATCTCCCAAATTCATAAAAATCTGAGCAAGCTCCGCGAGTTGGTGCTGGACAGGAAAGCCTGGCGTGCTACAGTCCATTGCAAAGAGTCAGAGACAACTGAGTGACTGAACTGGAGTGAAATTTCCACTTATCTAGATGGTCTATAATTTCACTCAGCAACGTTTTCTAGTTTGTGTTGTACAAGTCTTGAACGTGTATAGAGATCTATTTGCTCTTTGTATATGACCTTGTATTCTGTAAACCTGTCGAGCCCCTGTAATAGGTCTAATACATAGTCTCTGTGGGGAGAGGGTGGTTCTTTAGGATTTTCTATACGCACGGTTGTATCATGGATTGACAAGATGGCAGAGGAGTAGGTGGATGGGGAATACATCTCTCTCCATGGATACATCAGGAATATACCCTCAGACACAGAAGTGCATGCAGAACACCAGCTGAGTGCGGACAGGAGTACCTGACCAGTGGAAAAGAATACATAGACCCACGCAAAACTCGGTAGGATGAAGGAACTAGGGGAAAAAACGGGAGTGTTAGTAGGGCTGGACCTGCCCTTGGCAGGTGGGGGAACTGAAGAAGGGGTCAGATCCCACATCAGGGCAATTGTCTGAGTCAGAGGAGAAACATTTAAGGCTGAGAGTGAAACAGCCCATCTGTGGCAGCCTAAATGGAATGAGAATCAGACATCCTTGCTGCAGCCATACATGCCCTAGATGGCGCAGTGGCTGGGAGCTGGAGTTTAGGGATTCTGGAGCAATCCCAGGGCAAGGGCTGCTGTTGACTGCAGAGAGACAGATGGAGGGGATGTGAGGGAGGAGACTGTGGCGGGAAATGCCTGTGGAGGAAATCCTGGCAGCCATGGAAGTAAGGTGATTCTGCTGAGTCACGTGTAGCGGGTGGAGCCATCACCATAGCCTCTCAACCCCCACATGCCAGCATTGGCAGCTGAACAATAGAGAGGCTGGCCGATCAAACGCCTGATGCACTGAACTACAGAGTAGGACCCCACCCAGGGTGCCCCTTTAAGTGCCTGATGTGCGTACAACAGAGAAGGACCCCACTTAAGGAAGCCCTCTAAGTGTCTGAATGGGCGGAAATATGGAGAAAGATTGGCCAAAGAGGCCTTCTGATTGCCAGCTATGGGAGGCTTGAAAAAAAGGCTCCCACAGGGCCATAACTCCTGCAGCGGAGGCAGTCCGTGTCCCTGCACACTTGGCACCGCCAGGGTCCCCACAAGCCAAGCTGCTGTGCAACGTTCACGCTCAACCCCCGCTGGGGCAGAGCTGCCACAGGCAAAAAAAGTCTTATGTCCAAGCATGCAGGGTCACTTTGGTAGTGTCCGACTCTCTTCGACCCTGTGGACTGTGGCTTGCCAGGCTTCTCTGTCAGGGAGAGGGGTTCTCCAGGCAAGAATACTGGAGCGTATTGGCCAATACTGGTTGCCATACCCTTCTACAGCACTATAATCCTGCTGAGGAATTATAGCTGCCAACTCCCCTGAGTATCTGATATCACCAGAACCCCTGACACTCAAGCAGCTGCACCACCTCCACACCTGGCCCTCACAGGGGCAAACCCAAGTCCTCCAGGGCAGCCTCAGGAGCAAACCGCAGTGGAGGACCCATATGCAGAGGTGGAAATAAAACCACAAGTGTAACCCAGGGGCAGTGTGACTAAGGAAGAAGACCCAAAACCCTCCCACCAGCTGTACAAGCTGCAGATGAAATCCACACAATCAACTAGGCAGACTCTGTGTCTGTGGAATATATAAAAGGTCATTGAGAGCTCCACAAAAGATTACGTCATCTGCAAATAGAATAGTTTTACTTCTTTTCCAATGTAGATTCATTTTATTTCTTTCCCTTGCTTAATTACCCTGTCCAGAACCTCCAGGACAATGTGGAATAGAAGTGGTAAGAGATGACATCCTTCTATTGTTCCTGATTTTCAGGGGAACTACTTCTGCCTTTTATCATTAAGTACGATGATAGCTGTGGGGTTTTCATAGATGTTTTATATCAGACTGAAAATGTTGCCTTCTACTTCTACTTTAAGTCTTTTGTACTTTGAACGCATGCATCCAATGCTTTTTTGGTAGCTATTGAGATGATAATGTGGTTTTTTCTCCCTTATTCTACTGATGTGGTATATTAAATTAACTGACTCTTAATATTAAATCAACAAGGACAAAGATCTTGTAAGGATTTTTCACTTTAATAGATGCTTCCCAAATGCTGTCCATCAGTAAAGCTGATGTCCATCAGTAAAGCAGGAGAAGTAAAAACTTGTTTACTACCCCGTTACATCATTCTTGGAGCAGACACTCTCCTGCAGTGAACAGGATGCTTAGACCTTTGCTCATCAGGGAGTTCACCAGTTGTGTAGGAGGAGGCTGAGCACGGTTCAGTTAGTTCAGTTCAGTTGCTGAGTCATGTCCGACTCTTTGCGACACCATGAATCACAGCACGCCAGGCCTCCTGTCCATCACCAACTCCTGGTGATGTTCATTCAGACACACGTCCATCGAGTTGGTGATGCCATCCAGCCATCTCATCCTCTGTCGTCCCCTTCTCTTCCTGCCCCCAATCCCTCCCAGCATCGGAGTCTTTTCCAGTGAGTCAACTTTTCCATGAGGTGGCCAAAGTACTAGAGTTTCAGCTTTAGCATCATTCCTTCCAAAGAAATCCCAGGCTTGATCTCATTTAGAATGGACTGGTTGCATCTCCTTGCAGTTCAAGGGACTCTCAAGAGTCTTCTCCAACACCACAGTTCAAAAGGATCAATTCTTTGGTGCTCAGCTTTCTTCACAGTCCAACTCTCACATCCATACTCCACACAGTCCAAAGGCTTTGGCATAGTCAATAAAGCAGAAATAGACGGTTTTGTGGAATTCTCTTGCTTTTTCGATGATCCAGTGGATGTTGGCAATTTGATCTCTAGTTCCTCTGCCTTTTCTAAAACCAGCTTGAACATCTGGAAGTTCACAGTTCATGTATTGCTTAAAGCCTGGCTTGGAGAATTTTGAGCAGAACTTTACTAGCGTGTGAGATGTGTGCATTTGTGCGATAGTTTGACCATTCTTTGGCATTGCCTTTCTTTGGGATTGGAATGAAAACTGATCTTTTCCAGTCCTGTGGCCACTGCTGAGTCTTCCAAATTGTGGGCATATGAGTGCAGCACTTTCACAGCATCATCTTTCAGGATATGAAAGAGCTCAAATGGAATTCCATCACCTCCACTAGCTTTGTTCCTACTGATGTGTTCTAAGGCCCACTTAACTTCACATTCCAGGATGTCTGGCTCTAGGTGAGTGATCACACCACGGTTAGACATGCAAATAGTCGGGTCCCAGCCAGGACCAACAAGCCTGAGTGCAAAATGGCTCCCCATGGGGGTCTCACCTTCTGGGGGTGTTGGAGGGTGAGGTGTGAGACTGGAACACTCCATTGTGCCTGCAGAGATGTGAAGCACAACCACAGGAACAGAAGGTACTTCAGGGGAGAGGGTTCCATTTGGTACCAATGCAAGTACTGCCTATGGAAGGACAAACCGTCCACCACTGCCCAGGGTAACCAACTTCAGACTTTGACACAGATGGGGCGGATGCTACGCTGGGACCCAGGCCTCAAACATGGGCCGAGGGGAATCCCCTTTCTCAGATGTCCAGGAGGACGTTCAGCCCCATTTTTGCCATGCCCACCCACTGCAGATTTGAATACACAAGCAGCAGCGATTGGTTGTGGGGCTTGGGAGGCAAGGAATCCTAGACCACTCTGGGGAGCACATGTGGAAAACACAGGCTCAGGCTCTCACGGGGTACAGGGACAGAGACCCCAGATCAGACCAGGGCTCACACAGGTGCTGAGGTTGATGGGCAAGAGTCCACAGTGGGTGTCTTGGGCCTGAGCACTGGAGGGCCAATGGAAACCAGTCTTCAGGAGTGTTTGCTGCCCAGTAAACAGGCTGGAGACGATTCCCCAGTCAGTGGCTGCTTTAGTGAGGTCACTCTAGGACTCAGCTGGCATCCCTGGGGGCATCTCTGAGTTCTAGGCAATCAATCGTCTGAGTTGCAGTGCCCTAAGCACTTGTAAGGTGCCATCTCACTTGAAGAAACCCTGTCACCCCTGCAGGACCTTGAGCCAGCTCTTTCTCTCAGAGACCCCTCCCTTTCCCCCCAGCCCTGAGGAAAGTGCCTTGGACGCCTGGTCTGGGTCTGGATTTTCTCTGGATCCTGGAGAGATTTTCAGTTCAGCCCTCACCGGGACTTTAAGACAGGACACCTGTGTGTGGGCAGGAGAGAGGTGTCCTGCAGAATGCAGGGACCAGGCAAGGTCCTCAGGGATCGTCTGAGGGCAGTGCAGGTGCTGGGTGAGAGGCCACAAATGGGGTGAGGATGTACCTGAGGCCCTGTGAGCAGGGCTAGGAGAGGGGCTAAAGAGGCTCCTGGAGTTGGAGGGAGGCCTGGTGGAAGGTGAGGGGAGAGGTGGGGATTTGGGGATAGAGGATTTGTGGCAGCTGTCACCAGGAGAGGGACTCAGAAATGACAGCTGATTAGAGGGATGTAAAGGAGCTGTCATAGGCACAGTTAGGTGAAGACCTCTCCTATCTCCAGAATTCGGTGGCCCACAGTATGTGCTGAGACATGACAGAGAGGACCAGGTCCCTGGGACTCATTCTGTGAATCTGGGATTCACTCTGAACCTCTCTTGGGGCAGGATACAAAGTCGCCATGACCAGAGGTGGCCAGGGTGGGTTAAGTCTATTCCGAGGACCCAGACATGGGAAATCAATTTCAGAACCCCTCAGCACTCAGGCAATCCCCACCCCTGGGATGAATCTGCCTTCCTCAGGATGATATGCTGATGAATGCAGACTGCAGGGACTGCAGGACTGGAGGCCTCGCTGCCATCGGGTGGACTGAAGAGAGACTCAGTGCAAATGCCAACAAAGCAGCCCGGAGGGAAAGATGTGGGGCTCTGTGTCCCAGGGTGCAGGCTGTAGGCTCTGGGGGAGGGTGGGAAGCCTCCGAGCTAAAGGAGAGCTGTTAGCTAGAGTAGTGTCTACTTATACCATACAAAATCAAAACCACAATGAGGTACCATTTCACGCCAGTCACAATGGTTGCTATCAAAAGTCTACAAGCAATAAATGCTGGACAGGGTGTGGAGAAAAGGGAACCCCTCTTACACTATTGGTGGGAATGCAAACTCTTACAGCCACTATGCAGAACAGTGTGGAGATTCCTTAAAAAACTGGAAATAGAAATGCCATACGGCCCAGCAATCCCACTGCTGGGCATGCACACTGAGGAAAGCAGACTTGAAAGAGAACGTGTATCCCAATGTTCATCGCAGCACTGTTTATAATAGCCAGGACATGGAAGCAACCTAGATGTCCATCAGCAGACGAATGGACCAGAAAGCTGTGGTACATATACACAATGGAGTATTACTCAGCCATTAAAAGAATACATTTGAATCAGTTCTAATGGGGTAGATGATACTGGAGCCTATTATACAGAGTGAAGTAAGCCAGAAAGGAGACACCAATACACTATAAAAATGCATATATATGGAGTTTTAGTAAGATGGTAATGATACCCTGTATATGAGACAGCAAAAGAGACACAGATGTATAGAAAGTCTTTTGGACTCTATGGGAGAGGGCGAGGGTGGGATGATTTGGGGAGAATGGCACTGAAACATGTATAATATCATATGTGAAACAAATTGCCAGTCCAGGTTTGATGCATGATACAGGATGCTCGGGGCTGGTGCACTGGGAAGACCCAGGGGGATGGGATGGGGAGGGAGGTGGAAAGGGGCTTCAGGATGGGGAACACGTGTACACCCGTGGAGGACTCATGTTGATGTATGGCTAAAGCCCATACAATATTGTAAATAAAAAAATAAATAAATAAAATAAATTCTTGCAAAAGAAAAAAAATATGAAGAACTCCATACTCATTAAAGAAAATTGAAAAGTAGAGAAAAGCAGAACACCAAAACAGTTTTCAGAGTTTTACTATGTAAACAATGTCTGTAACATTTTGGGTATGCATTACTCTATTATTTATGGACTTTAAGAAAAACCAGTCAACAGCAAAATAAATTAATTAATTAATAAAAAAAAAAGAAAACATACAAACAGGAGAGTTATGAGTTTAACTGTGGATTTGGAGTCTCCTGGGAACTACAACCCAGGACACAGTTCCTCCATTAGCTCTGAGGAAACTGCTTCGAGGAGGGACCAGAGAAGTCAGTATGATTTTGCCTAGGAAGTACATTAGTCAGGCATGCATACTGGTAAAAGATTACTGTGAAACACAGAGATCAGATGTCACAAGTTCATTATTTTCATGCTTTTCTGTGTGTGGAAGATGCAAGACTCTAGGGTCACCAAACCTTTTCCTGAGGTATCTGTAAATAAATAAAGGCCAACTTGTCCAAAGCACAGTGTGCCTCACCACTGTTTTTCACCCTAAATTCCTTCAGAATGCACTTTAGATCAGCAACCACAGTGGGTTACAACTTAACACTTGTAGAACTGGCTGTGAGTAATGCTGTTTGTCTTCAGGATCTGATTTACCTGAGACCAGATGTTCAAGCTGGATTTACAAAAGGCAGAGGAAACAGAGATGAAATTGCTAACATCCTTTGGATCTTAGAAAAAGGAAAAGGGTTCCAGAAAAAACCTCTCCTTCTGCTTTATTGACTATGCCAAAGCCTTTGACTGCGTGGACCACAAGAAACTCTGGAAAACTCTGAAAGAGATGGGAATACCAGATCACCTGACCTGCCTCTTGAGAAATCTGTATGCAGGTCAGGAGGCAACAACCAGAACTGGACAAGGAACAAAAGACTGGTTCCAAATAGGAAAAGGGGTAACTCAAGGCTGTATATGGTCACCGTGCTTATTTAACTTATATGCAGAGTACACCAAAAGAAAGGCTGGGCTGGATGAAGCACAAGCTGGAATCAAGATTGCCAGGAGAAATATCAATAACCTCAGATATGCAGATGACACCACCCT
>NW_020867595.1:0-41501 GCF_003369695.1 Bos indicus x Bos taurus | reverse complement strand
CAAGGCCCGTAGCTTTATTTTCAAAGGGAGCTTATATACCTTAAGTTGTGCATAGAGGATAATAGGGGGTGTAAAGTCATGCAAAGTCAGCAGTCTTTGATCCTTATTGAGAACAGGCTTTCTTTTCTGCAAACTTAACGTATACAAATGGTTTAGGTGATTTACACCATCTTTTGGCCAGAAGACCTGTTAACGTTTTATGATTCTGATAAAGGTTTGTCAACCATAGACCAAGAACCATAGAGGACAACATTCAATTTTTACTAGGCTTTGCTCTTTTAGTATGTTTGAATTTACATCTGTCATTTGACTCACGCATCTGTGGTTTTTAAAGGAAAAAGTCAAAGGAGACTTACTTCACTATCCCCTAGTCCCTTCTCAGTCGAGGGACCCAAGGAAGAGTCCACTGGTAATAGAAAACTCAAACAAAACTTTTCTATTTGTTTTGAAATCGAAAGCCTCAAGACAAGCTATTTTGCTTTCAAAGGCTCATAACTCATATTTATGATCATTTAAAACATAAACTACCATGGTGATGCAGCACAGAGTCCCTGGTAATAGAAAACTTTCTATTTGTTTTGAAATCGAAAGCTCAAACAAAGCTATTTGCTTTCAAAGCTCATAACTCATATTTATGACATAAAACATAAACTACCATGAGGTGATGCAGCACAGAAGCTGCAGATATTCCCTCCTTCCTCCACCTGCCTCCTTCAGCACATCAGCCTCCTTCGTGATGGAGAGTTCCTGGTACACAGTAGGCGCTCATAATCTGAAACCTACTTGCTTACTATCCTGAGATTTTCCTCAGTGATTAAAGAGCCTTTTGAAAGTTCGAAGCCAGGTCGAAGAACCAGAAAGTCATTAAAAGTTTCCGGTCCTGCTCGGCCCGCGAGTTCCAGGCGGCGCAGCGCCCCCCTGCCGACCGAGGGAGGCGGCCGTGGAACCCTCCCCCGAGCGCAAAGGCGCTGAGCTGTATGTGGGGTCTCCGCAGCTCCAGGCCCCCTCCTCTTCTAGCAGGGCTTCCTCCTCAGGCTGTGCTTGCAAAGTCTAGGGTTTGTTTCTAAGAAGGAAGCGGAGGCCCTATGGGTTAGAGCATCGAAACCCCTGTCAGGAGTCCTTGATCTGCGCCTCAGTGGCGGGAAGCTCTGCGGGTGAAGAGACCCGAAGAAAACGCTGTGGGTCCGGCCACCCGGGCCTTGGGTCAGCGCAATCGGAGTTCTATTCGAGCTGCCGTGGGCCGATCGATCAGTGAGCCCAGAGAACATCATCCCAGGGAGGGAACATGACTTCCCGTATAGATGCCCACCATCCTATCAGCACATACGCGCGCACGCAAGAACTTGCTGACTCTCCGGGCCCCTGTGTCCTTCAATCCCGCCCAGGAAGAGGCGAGGAATTCGAGGAACAGGGGAGAACCAGCCAAGAAAACAGGCCAGACTGGAACGAGGCGCAAGCCCAGGGACAGAATTCGCAGCAGCTCCTGCCCTCTGCTGGCGGAAGGCTGATTTCGTGTGAGAGAGGCAGCTGCGTGGGGTCAGCGAGGGTGCGGATTTGGAGCCAGAAGCATTTAGAACGGACTGAGGGTCCCCATAGATAAGGAAGGGGCTTGTTATCGCAGCAATGTCCTACTAGGAAAGGGGGAGTCTATACCAGCCCCCCCATTTGACCTCGTGGGTAACCGGCGTGGAGCTTTAGTTGCAAAATAGATGGTAAAAGGCTGGCATGGAGCCGCTATCCATCAGTGACCTTGGCATCTTGAGAATGTTGTGTAGAGGCAACTGATTTGAGGAGCCTTATCAGCAAACATTTCTGAGAGTACCTATGTGTGAGACGCTGTTAGAGGTATGTGGGAGTCATCAGAGAATACAGCGGACAAAAAGAGAGAGAGAGACAATAATAAAGTATGCAAGCTGTATAGACGGGATGATGAGCTCTGTGGGGAAAATACAGCAAGAAGGACAATGAGGCGAAGCTACCAGGAGCATTTTAAACTAAGGGTCATGACAGAGCCAGGAGACACCGGTGTCCCAGACCCAACATGCCGATTGACAGGTCTGTCTGTCTTGAGGGCACCCAGACTGATCTTAAAGGCTTTTCACGCTTGTTTCTGTCACAGAAGCCCCACTGCCAGGTCAGAATCATCAAGGAGGAGGGAGTGATTGGCCATACTTGATGCTGCTGAGCCTGGAGAATCAACTCGGCTGGGGTGGGGAGGCTCTCATTTCAAGTGCAAGGAGTGCCCCCTAACTTCCTACTTATGGAGCTAAGGAGTCAGTTGAGGAGACTGACAAAGTTCTTGGCCTAGAAGAAGACTGTCTTGTTCAGGTGTGAGTCGGAAAAGGATCTGAGTCGTGTTCTCTGTCCTAGAGGAGGGAATGAAGAGACAGAGAGGGGGAGATCTCTATCTCACTTCCCCCAAAATTACCAGTCCTTCTTGCCTCAGACCCCAAACCTTAGACACTCTCCCCTTCTCTTTCTCCTCCTTGTCTGAGTACTCACGTGATAGGCTCACTTTGTCTTCCCTTCCTTTGTCTTGAGCATCCAGTTCAAGCTCCTCCCTCTTCTTTTCCCTCCATCCCACTACCTTGACTCTGCACATTCTTCTAGAGATCTTTACAGGTAGCACACCGATCCACCTCATTTCTAAATAGCCACATGGTACTAATGGAATCCTTGTATCAAGGAGCCACGTGTTTTGAAAGTCAAAGTTAGTCACTCAGTCGTGTCTAACTTTTTGTAACCCCATGGACTATAGCCCCCCAGGCTCCTCTGTCCATGGAATTCTTCAGGCAAGAATACTGAAGTGGGTTGCCATTTCCTTCTCCAGGGGATCTTTCCGACCCAGGGATCAAACCTGGGTCTCCTGCATTGCAAGCAGATGCTTTACCAACTGAGCCACTAGTGAAGCCATGTGTTTAATTTCCCACTTTTATCTCTACTTTTCTGTGTCAGCTAGATAAATCACTCCAGGATTCTAGTTCTCAGATGTTAATTGAAGGATTTGGAACAAAACAA
Source organism: Bos indicus x Bos taurus (assembly GCF_003369695.1). NCBI lineage: Eukaryota > Metazoa > Chordata > Mammalia > Artiodactyla > Bovidae > Bos > Bos indicus x Bos taurus. The sequence continues at coordinate 38,483 of NW_020867595.1, read as the reverse complement.
GTTCTCTTGTAATTCTCTGAATTCCTGATAAAGGAATTCCTGATAAAGGGTGTATGTGTGGGAGAGGAATGTCTACAGAAAGTGCAATCCTCATTTCTGAATTTTTCTACTATGTAAAGCTTATTTTCTTAAAATATTATGCCTAAATCCATAGGAAATAAGTCGATACCTGAAATAAAATAATCGTAATATATATACATACATGTGTGTATATGTGATGGTTAATTTTCTGTCAACTTGACTGGCCCATGGGGGGCCCAGATGTTCAGTCAAACCTTATCCTGTGTATTTCTGTGACAGTGGTTTTGGATGAGATTAATATTTAAACTGGTAGACTAGGGGGACTTCCCTGGTGGTCCAGTGGCTAAGACTTTGTGCTCCCAGTGCAGGGGGCCCAGGTTTGATCACTGGTCAGGGAACTAGATCCCACATGCTTCAACTAAGAGTCTACATGCTTCACCTAAAGAGCCCTCATGCCATAACAAAGATTGACAATCCCATGTGCCCCAACTACGACCTGGCATGGCCATATAAATAAAAACAAATATTAAAAAAATTAAAAATTGGTAGACTGAGTAAAACAGATTCCTCGCCCTGACGTGGGTGGCCCTCATCCAGTCAGTTGAAGGCCTGAATAGTTTGCTGTCAGTCAGCATACATTAGCAGAGTAGTTCCATTCTTCGCTGTCTCCAGCGAGGTTCACGAGTCTCTGGTCGAATAGGAAAGCAAAAGGCCTGGAACTCATTAAACCTAACCGGAAGCTTTGATGGGTGCTATGCAGCAAAGAATTGATGCTTTTGAACTGTGGTGTTGGAGAAGACTTTGGAGAGTCCCTTGGACTGCAAGGAGATCCAACCAGTCCATTCTAAAGGACATCAGCCCTGGGATTTCTTTGGAAGGAATGATGCTAAAGCTGAAACTCCAGTACTTTGGCCACCTCATGCGAAGAGTTGACTCATTGGAAAAGGCTCTCATGCTGGGAGGGATTGGGGACAGGAGGAGAAGGGGACGACAGAGGATGAGATGGCTGGATGGCATCACCGACTCGATGGACGTGAGTTTGAGTGAACTCCGGGAGCTGGTAATGGACAGGGAGGCCTGGCGTGCTGTAATTCATGGGGTCGCAAAGAGTCGGACACGACTGAACGACTGAACTGAACTGAACTGAACTGATGCAGTGTAAAATATCTGTGCATCATTCACAATTTTTATGACTCTTGGTGTGCTGAAAATAAAGGCAAAATATGTTGAAAATAATAAGAAAGCCACCACCTCTTTGATGCACCCATTTCATACATGGCAGTTGGAATTAAGCCCCCCAATAAGGCTGCCCAATAGGTAACACTCCCTACACTTTCTAGTGTTTTCTCACCTGTACTCAAGACCCAGCATGACCCACTAGTAGACCTAGGATGTCTGTGGACAGTATGCAGGAGGAATTTTACTCTTTCTCTGGGATAAGGGAAGGTAAGCTCCTTGGCTGAGGTCTCATGGTTGGTGACGGGCAGAGCTGTGAGTCAAACCTTGTTCTCTGTTTTTAAAAAGCCATGCACTTTAACAGACAAACAACCTTGTTCCTCTCACGTAAGACCAAGAGGAAGCATGGGATAATACCCCACACAGGAAAATATCCTGGCTTTGGAGGAAGAACATACGTTAACAATTAAGAGCCCCCAAATTCCTCTATAAATGGCATCAAAGGGAAAGCCTTACTGCTAGAAATTATCAGCAGTAATGTCTATTATTTTTTTTCTAATTTTATTTTATTTTTAAACTTTACATAATTGTATTAGTTTTGCCAAATATCAAAATGAATCCGCCACAAGTATACATGTGTTCCCCATCCTGAACCCTCCTCCCTCCTCCCTCCGCATACCATCCCTCTGGGTCGTCCCAGTGCACTAGCCCCAAGCATCCAGTATCGTGCATCGAACCTGGACTGGCAACTCGTTTCTTACATGATATTTTACATGTTTCAATGCCATTCTCCCAAATCTTCCCACCCTCTCCCTCTCCCACCGAGTCCGTAAGACTGTTCTATACATACAGTACACCGGGTTATTGTTACCATCTTTCTAAATTCCATATATATGCGTTAGTATACTGTATTGGTGTTTTTCCTTCTGGCTTACTTCACTCTGTATAATAGGCTCCAGTTTCATCCACCTCATTAGAACTGATTCAAATGTATTCTTTTTAATGGCTGAGTAATACTCCATTGTGTATATGTACCACAGCTTTCTTATCCATTCATCTGCTGATGGACATCTAGGTTGCTTCCATGTCCTGGCTATTATAAACAGTGCTGCGATGACCATTGGGGTACACGTGTCTCTTTCCTTTCTGGTTTCCTCAGTGTGTATGCCCAGCAGTGGGATTGCTGGATCATAAGGCAGTTCTATTTCCAGTTTTTTAAGGAATCTCCACACTGTTCTCCATAGCGGCTGTACTAGTTTGCATTCCCACCAACAGTGTAAGAGGGTTCCCTTTTCTCCACACCCTCTCCAGCATTTGTTATTTGTAGACTTTTGGATCGCAGCCATTCTGACTGGTGTGAAATGGTACCTCATAGTGGTTTTGATTTGCATTTCTCTGATAATGAGTGATGTTGAGCATCTTTTCATGTGTTTGTTAGCCATCTGTATGTCTTCTTTGGAGAAATGTCTATTTAGTTCTTTGACCCATTTTTTGATTGGGTCGTTTATTTTTCTGGAGTTGAGCTGTAGGAGTTGCTTGTATATTTTTGAGATTAGTTGTTTGTCAGAGTAACGTCTATTATTGAGAAACAAGTGGAATAGCTCAACCTGAGAAGCCAATTAGGGCATAGACCCAGGTAAGCCTGACTTTATCTCAAGCTTTCCCAGACATCAGATATCCTGCATGATAGCTCCATTCCAATTGTATTATTCATTAACATTTCCCTTTTATCAACTCAGTTTTTACACAATTTTGTTCTAAGCCAGAATACATATGAAAACACAGATTTGACACACTGATTATTCATCACATTAAAATAAATCCCTAACAATTAACACCTTAAATATTTATCTGTGTACTCCTTGACATCAGTGAGCTCACTTCTCGCCAATTGTACACATTTCATATTTTTACAAACAGTTACACCTACAGAAGAATAAAAAACCCAAAAACCCAAGCACAGTAGGAAAAAATGAACCCAAAAATCAAAGATTTGGTCATATTTAATCAACTCTGTTCAAAAGAAAAGCTACTCCAAGCAGTGTTCTTAATTATAAAATGTTATTACCACAGTCCTTCTTTCCTTGCCAGCAAGTTCATTGTTGCCCCTGTAACAGCCACTGCATTAGGAAAGCTGTGTCCAGGAATGTATTAACAGTTGGCAACTGCCTATCAGCAGATTAAGGGCACACGTTGCAAGAGCTCCTTAGGGCTGAAGAAATTTCAAGTACCAAACATCAAGATGGCTTTGAGAAACCCTGTGGCCAAAGCCCTCAACAGTTGTTTTTACCACAGTGCAAAAGACTTTTTTCCCAAGACTATATCTTACAATGTCCCTCAACTACAAATAATAGCATAATGACATTGGCTGCTACTTCAGTGGCTGTTGGAATACAGATGGGGCGATTAAGCTAATGAAATAACAGAATGAGCTCACATTTAGCAGTCTTTTGATACTAAAGAAAAATCATCCTGAGAATTCCAGTTTAATTATGGGTTTATATTAATCCCTTTTCAAATAAACAAATCCTCAGCCCAAGATCTTTCTTGTCAGCTGAATCATTTGGGTTTGATTGGAAGGAAATGGAGGGCAGTTAAAAATGTGCAGGGAAAATCTATAGAAGAAACTATCAGAAATTATGTTTGGGGATGTTCTCTGAACACAATCTAAAGAAGAATGATCAGGGATCAGGCAGAGTATCAGCCAGACTCCTCTTGGGACTGTTAACAAGTCTGACAGCTTATGAACCCAAATGTGTGCAGGAGTCGGATAGGTATCATCCCTGAGTGAACAGACAGGATGCGAGTCAGGAGGGAGGAATGGAGCCAGGGAAGATTTCTTGAGCTTTTTAGAAGTGGCCTATTCTACTCAGCTCTGGCTGATGGTTACATGGCCACACTTTGAGGCTATTTTAAGGCAAGCCAAGGATCATATTTTCTATATGAAAATCCCTCTTTGGAAAGGTTATCATGGACTCCAAAAATTAGTTTAAACATTAAAAAATAACATCATCAACAAAACCCACTGACTAAGCCAATCAGATCGGCTTTTGAACCAGACAGACCCCTATAACTGGAGTATATGGGTTTGCCTCATATTATAGATGCTTGAGTACCCTTGTGGCTCAGCTGGTAAAGAATCTGCCTGCAATGCGGGAGACCTGGGTTCAATCCCTGGGTTAGGAAGATCCCCTGGAGAAGGGAAAGACTACCCACTCCAGTATTACTGCCTGGAGAATTCCATGGACTTCCATGGAAGAGTCATGACTCTTTGCAACACGACTGAGCGACTTTCACGTTCTACAGCCTTGCTGCCCACTGAGACTCTAAATCATTGCAGAAGGGCTACATTATTCTTAATTCACTTTTATACCCTTTTCATGTATAAAAGCTGGTTTTAGAAAAGGCAGAGGAACCAGAGATCAAATTGCCGACATCCTCTGGATCATCAAAAAAGCAAGACAGTTTCAGAAAAACATCTATTTCTGCTTTACTGACTATGCCAAAGCCTTTGACTGGGTGGATCACAATAAACTGTGGGAAATTCTGAAAGAGATGGGAATACCAGACCACCTGACCGGCCTCTTGAAAAATCTGTATGCAGGTCATGAAGCAACTAGAACTTAGAACAAGTTAGAACTGGACATGGAACAACAGACTGGTTCCAAATAGGAAAAGGAGTGCATCAAGGCTGTATATTTTCACCCTGCTTATTTAACTTATATGCAGAGTACATCATGAGAAACGCTGGGCTGGACTGGAAGGAACACAAGCTGGAATCAAGATTGCCGGGAGAAATATCAATAACCTCAGATATGCAGATGACACCACCCTTATGGCAGAAAGTGAAGAAGAACTAAAGAGCCTATTGATGAAAGTGAAAAAGGAGAGTGAAAAAGCTGGCTTAGAGTTCAATATTCAGAAACTAAGATCATGGCATCCAGTCCCATCACTTCATGGCAAACAGATGGGGAAACAATGAAACAGTGGCTGACTTTATTTGGGGGGGCTCCAAAATCACTGCAGATCATGACTGAAGCCATGAAATTAAAAGACATTTACTCCTTGGAAGGAAAGTTATGACCAACCTAGACAGCATATTCAAAAGCAGAGATATTACTTTGTCAACAAAGGTCCATCTAGTCAAGGCTCTGGTTTTTCCAGTAGTCATGTATGGATGTGAGAGTTGGACTATAAAGAAAGCTGAGTGCCGAAGAACTGATGCTTTTGAACTGTGGTGTTGGGGAAGACTCTTGAGAGTCCCTTGGACTGCAAGGAGATCCAACCAGTCCATTCTAAATGAGATCAGTCCTGAGTGTTCATTGGAGGGACTGATGCTGAAGCTGAAACTCCAATACTTTGGCCACCTGATGCGAAGAGCAGACTCATTTGAAAAGACCCTGATGCTGGGCAAGATTGAAGGCAGGAGGAGAAGGAGACGACAGAGGATGGGATGGTTGGATGGCATCACCGACTCAATGGACATGAGTTTGGGTAAACTCCAGGAGTTGGTGATGGACAGGGAAGCCTGGTGTGCTGCGTTCCATGGGGTCACAAAGAGTCAGACACGACTGAGTGACTGAACTGAGCTGAACAATCTATAAAAAGGGCTTGCAGGTGGTGCTAGTGGTAAAGAACCTGCCTTCCAATGGAAGTAGACATAAGAGACACAGGTTCAATCCCTAGGTTGAGAAGATCCCCTGGAGGAGAGCATGGCAATCCACCCCAGTATTCTCGCCTGGAGAATCTCAAGGACAGTGTAGACTGCGGGCTATGATCCATAGGGTCACAAAGAGTCAGATGTGACTGACGCAACTCAGCACACATCCACGCACCTATAAAAATATTTCACACCCAGTATATATACAAAAAGCTACTTGATACTCAAAATAATTAAGGAATTCCACAAAACAAGAGGACACAGCACAGTGCTAATAGCTCAGCCTTCAGTCCTATCCAGGTCAACATTTGTGTCCAGATTTATAGAAGGACATCAGTGGTAACATGATCACATTTGCAGATAAGAATACAGAAAGGGAGTGAAAAACTACATGAATTCATTTTGTTTAAAGATGATATTATGCCAGTTTAAGAGTCTGATCCCAATTTTTCTCACCTAGAAGCTGGACCAGTGACTTAATGTCTCTTAGCACTTAGGCCTTCCCTGCCTTTGTGCACTGTTGCACATCAATTCCTTTGTCCAGAATGCTCATCCTTACCCTAATGCCCAGCAAACTCCTGCTCATCCTCATGACCCAGCACAGAAGAGGCTTCCAGCCTCCTCCTAGAAGCCTTCCTGGACCCATCAAGGAAAGTGACTTCCTCCACCTCCTGAACTCCCATTAAATCATGCTTACACCAGCGATATCATTGTCCTTCTATCACAAATTCAGTTTCTGTACTTTCCATAGGTTACTTGGGAATCTAGACTCCATTTCATGTATCTTGGTATACCCTGTGATTAACACGGTTTCAGGAAGAGTGCACTGTCCTTAAATGACTGATTTACAAAAAGAAAATTCCCAATTTACATAATGAAATATAAGCACTGGGCATGTACATGAGAGTTGTGTAGAAAACAGCCTGTGCGTGCATGCTCAGTCACTTCAGTCATGTCTGACTCTTGGCGACCCTATAGACTGTAGCCCACCAGGATCCTCTGTCCATGTGATTCTCCAGGCAAGGATATTAGAGAGGGTAGCCATGCCCTCCTCCAGAGGATCTTCTCAACCCAGGGATCAAACCTGCATCTCTTGCACTGCAGGTGGATTATTTACCGCTGAGCCACTGGGGAAGACCAGAAAACAGCACAAATGTGAATCAATGCAAGATCCTCGAAACCGAGATTGTATTCTTTTACAGAAAGTCTTCTGTGTTTTTTCAGATTGTTGGCTGACATAGAGTAGGAGCAATAATCAGGTTCAGACTGAAAATTAATAAATCCAATACAAATGAAACAGAGGGAAGAGCTCAAGAAGCACTTAACAAACTGTACTAACCTCTGCACAATTTTGAACAGCAAGAAGTCCAAAGGCTTAAGTTTCTAGCATCAGGAAATGATGAGATGGAGAAAGCTTAGGTGAATTAAAAACAAGGAACATTACTAAAAATAAAAAGGAACCTGGGTTCCTCCTTTGCAAACAGCCTTCCCTGGCTCTATTTCTCCTGAGTATTAGGTTGTTTTTTGTTTCTGTTTTTTTTTTTTGTGGTGGGGGGAACACATTTGTGGGATCTTAACCCACTCCAGTGTTCTTGCCTGGAGAATCCCAGGGACAGGGGAGCCTGGTGGGCTGCCATCCATGGGGTCGCACAAAGTTGGACACGACTGAAGCCACTTGGCAGCAGCAGCAGACCTGCTAATGAGGGTGGGGGAGGGGCAGCTGCAGGTTGTAGTATAAGTAGATTTCATAGATCTTATATTGATAGGTCTTCTTGGTAGACAAGCCTCAAAAGCCTTTTGTCTATTCGGCAACAAGGCAAGAGCTGATAACAGCAGTCAGGAAATTGAGTTGGGATATCATAACTAGATTTCAATATCTTTTAACTTCTGCTTGATCATTAGCGAAGAAAAGAGGACTGTCTCTTTTTTAACTTTACTATCCTTAGCTACTCTTGTTTAATTCACACAATAGTTCTGACAAGTATGTTATTATTTACAGAGTTCACAATTTCCTGTGTTCATGGCCCTGCATAACTGGCCATATGGCTTAAAGTAGCCCACCCTCTGGTGTGTTCCACGTGGCCAAGTGTCAATAGTACGTAGAGCATATCACGTCTCAGAAGCAGTAGAGATCTGATTCAAATCAAGATCCTTTACCTGACCACAATCTTTTTTTTTTTTTTAATTTATTTGGTGGTGCCAGCTCTTAGTTTTGGCACCCGGGATCTAGTTCCCTTACTAGGAATCGAACCAGGGCCCCACTGGGAGTGTGGAGTCTTGCCACTGGACCACTAGCAAAGTCCCTGACCCTAACTTTCTGAAGAGGGCATGTGGCAGGCCTCAGGACTAAGAAAGATTTAGAAATTTATTCTCCATGAAAAAACGTGTCTTCATGTTGAGGGGAAAAGGTCCCTTTGAAGTGTTACACTAACCCAGTTCTCTGAAAACAACCAAGAGGAAAAGGCACACTACCTAAAATTAGTAGTTGTGATTAGTGGCACCCTGCTTATTTAACTTCTATGCAGAGTACATCATGAGAAACGTTGGGCTGGCAGAAGCACAAGCTGGAATCAAGATTGCTGGGAGAAATATCAATAACCTCAGATATGCAGATGACACCACCCTTATGGCAGAAAGTGAAGAAGAACTAAAGAGCCTCCTGATGAAAGTGAAAGAGGAAAGTGAAAAAGCTGGCATAAAGTTCAACATTCAGAAAACTAAGATCATGGCATCCAGTCCCATCACTTCATGGCAAATAGATGGGGAAACAGTGGAAACAGTGGTTGACTTTCTTTTGGGGGGCTCCAAAATCACTGAAGATGGTGATTGCAGCCATGAAATTAAAAGACGCTTACTCCTTGGAAGGAAAGTTATGACCAACCTAGACAGCATATTCAAAAGCAGAGACATTGCTTTGTTAACAAAGGTCCATCTAGTCAAGGTTATGGTTTTTCCAGTAATTATGTATGGATGTGAGATTTAGACTATAAAGAAGGCTGAGTGCCAAAGAATTGATGCTTTTGAACTGTGGTGTTGGAGAAGACTCTTGAAAGTCCCTTGGACTGCAAGGACATCCAACCAGTCCCTCCCAAAGGAGATTAGTCCTGGGTTCATTGGAGGGACTGATGCTGAAGCTGAAACTCCAATACTTTGGCCACCTGATGCGAAGAGCTGACTCATTTGAAAAGACCCTGATTCAGGGAAAGATTAAGGGTAGGAGGAGAGGGGGACGACAGAGGATGAGATGGTTGGATGGCATCACAGACTCAACGGACATGAGTTTGGGCAAACTCCGGGAGTTGTGATGGACAGGGGGGCCTGGGGTGCTGCGGTTCATGGGGTCGCAAAGAGTCGGACATGACTGAGCGGCTGAACTGACTGACTGACTGATCAGTGGCAGTTACTGAGCAATATGCAGACTCAGCAACTAAAATTTATGTGAAGAGATTTAGTGTAAGGTAAAGGTGCACAAGTGGAAAACTGTGGACAGACCAATCAGGAGAATCATAGAAGTGTACTCCAAGTACAATTTTAAAGGTGGAGAGTGTGGTTGCAAATCAGTCATGATATTGTGTGAGTCGCCTCTCAGGACACTTGTAGCAAGCGTGATGGGCAGTATCTGAGTGAACAGGATGTGATCAGTAGGTAGGAGAGTGAGTGAAAACCCCTGGACTATTGCCACCTTCACCAAAGTCAGGGACTATTCCTCCCTAATTGATCCCTTGTGGTGAAAGAGACTCAGGGCACCAACATCTCCCGAATCTTAAAGATAACACAGGAATGCGGATTTTTATGTGAATGATCCCAATTTGAAGAGTGAATATCTAAAACCCAGTATTAAATGTAAAATTGTATATGTTGAACCAGAGCAGGTTTTTGAGCCAGCTGCATCCCCTGTGACCACAGTGTATGATTTTTAGTTCATATTATAGACAGTTAAGTACAGGTCCTTCTACCCAGGGTGGTTGTCAGCATCACAGAAGGGCTAAACTACATTTAATTCATTTTGACATCCTCATCTCTCATGAAAATTCTTTTCACAAAATATACATGGAAAAAAACACTTGTTTCCTGATAACAGATATTAATGCATTTTAGGCAGGACAGGATTTCCAGCAGAATCCTATTAGCACCGCTTACTCCTTGGAAGGAAAGTTATGACCAACCTAGACAGCATATTCAAAAGCAGAGACATTACTTTGCCAACAAAGGTTCGTCTAGTCAAGGCTATGGTTTTTCCTGTGGTCATGTATGGATGTGAGAGTTGGACTGTGAAGAAGGCTGAGTGCCGAAGAATTGATGCTTTTGAACTGTGGTGTTGGAGAAGACTCTGGAGAGTCCCTTGGACTGCAAGGAGATCCAACCAGTCCATTCTGAAGGAGATCAGCCCTGGGATTTCTTTGGAAGGAATGATGCTAAAGCTGAAACTCCAGTACTTTGGCCACTTCACGAGAAGAGTTGACTCATTGGAAAAGACTCTGATGCTGGGAGGGATTGGGGGCAGGAGGAGAAGGGGACGACAGAGGATGAGATGGCTGGATGGCGTCACTGACTCGATGGACGTGAGTCTGGGTGAACTCCGGGAGTTGGTGATGGACAGGGAGGCCTGGCGTGCTGTGATTCATGGGGTCGCAAAGAGTCGGACACGGCTGAGCGACTGAACTGAACTGAACTGAGTCCTATCTAGGTCACCATTATGTCAATGTTTATTTAAAGACATCAATGGTAAAATAATTGCATTTCTAGATGACAGAAATATAGAAAGACAGTAAAAATAAATAACCTGGATTAATTTTCGTGGCAGACTGTACAGTACCATTTAAGGACCTAATCTAGTTTTCTAACTTAGAGGTTAGACCAGAGATTTAACATCTCTTACCTGAAGGCTCTTCATACCTTAATACATTTTTCCTGTCTGTACAGTGTCCCACACCATCTTCTAAGTCTAGAATGCTCATTTATTCCCTAAAGTCCCTAAACGCTACTTATCCTTTATAACCCTGCTCAAATGGACATTTCCTCTGGAAACCTTCCTATCCCTTTGTCTGAAGTGCCCCTCAAAAAATGTCTTCACACAATGTTTTTACCTCTATCACACTGTAATAAAATCACGGGTGTACCATAATTTTTCTCTGCTTCTCTGAGGACCAAGAGTATGTTTCATGCATCAAGTTATACGCTATGACTTCCATAGTTCCAGGAAGGCAATGTCTTATCCACTAATGCTCATTTTATAAATTAAAAAAGTTTTTTCCTGTTAACAATGAGAAATGAAATGTACTAGAAAGATAAATGGTGGCTCTAAGGCAGACTGTTTTGTAGAAAATATCACAGATTAAAAAGAATGCAAGAATTCAAGCTCTAGCTTGGAATCCCCTCTTTAATACTAAATGTTCATTCTCTGGTAGATCTTACAGACTTTCTTTTAGGTGTTTAAGGTTATGCTACTTCACAGGAAGTGAGAGCAAAAATCAGGCCAGGCTAAAAACAAAAGAAAGTGAATTCAGTGCATGGGAAGCAGGAAAAAAAAAAGACAACAAGAACAGAAACTCATAGATGCAAACTAATTGCTTATAGGATTTTGTGCAATGAGAAATCCAGAGCTCAATTTTCCAGCACAGGGAGGTGAAGAGATAAAGAATATTTGGGTGAGAGGGAACCGGGACGATTACTAAAAATTAAACGGAGACCTGAATTCCTCTTGTGCAAACAAGCCTCCCTGACCCTTATTTGCTGAGTACTGGGCCTGCCTTTATGTACTTTAGTCTTTCAATGTGTTGCCCCCAAGCTAAGTTATAAAATCTAAGGCCATTCTGCAGCCAGTGATACTTTTTATCTGAAAGTCCAGACCCAGTGGCAGAGCTGGGCCCTGAACAATCCTAGATTGTTCAATTCTAGGCATCTGCCTAGAATTAGGTTTCCTACAAGAGAAGCAGCAGTGGTGTGTCCCTGGGGACACACAGATTGACAAATGATGAAACAAAGAGGCTCATTGCATGAGTGGGCCCTGTGCCAGTCTGCGGGTTTCTTCATGCCCTAGACTCGGAACCCTCATGCTTCTGCTGGCCCCACCCACAGGGACTGCTCTATATCTCCAGTCCCAAGGATGGGGGTACACCAGCTGCCCCTGAGCCCCAGGACATTCAGCTGGATCTGTTCTCACAGGAGCCACAGCAGAGGTACTGGGTAAGACAAGGAGCCCTAGGGCTGAATTTAGCGCCCAGAGCACAGGACAGACTTTGGGGTGAGGAGAAAGGAGCTAGAAACACAGTGACAGCCAGGGTCTGCTGGGTGAGTGAGGAGGGACTGTACTATTAGTTGCTGGGATGCAAAATATACCCTTCTTTTCACAGGAAACATGGTTCCAATACAGCAGGATTCTCGGCTTTGTCTCATTTTGCTGCTGGGGCTCTTGGGAATGGTGATCTCACTCCATGCCCCACCTGATACTTTAACCTGGGCTCAGTGGTTTGAGATTCAGCACATAAATATGGCCCACCCTCAATGCAATGCCGCAATGAGAGTGGTTAACGGTTACAGAATGGTATGTAAAAATAAAAATACTTTTCTCCACAGAACATTTGCTTATGTAGCTGGTATTTGTAACACCCCAAATGTAACCTGCTCTACATCAGGCAGGATGAACTGTCATAATAGCTCAGTCCAAGTGCCTATAACCTACTGCAACCTCACAAGAAAGGCAAGGAACTACACAGACTGCCGTTACCAACAGACAAGGGCATGGAGGATCTTCATCGTTGCCTGTGAGAACAGATCACCTCGGGACAGTCCCAGGTACCCTGTGGTTCCAGTTCACTTGGATAACATCATCTAAATTTGGGGTCAGCACTTTGGCCTGTGCTTACCTGCCAAGCCCCATGGTCATAGCTGCAGTCCTATCTCCTGATCTTCCCGGGAGACCAGCATCAGTCCTCATGGCACCAGCCCCCCTGTGCCCTTTAAGCTTTGCTCAGCTGAAGCTACATATGTACCCACAATAAACTGTACAACATTACACACAAGGCTCTGTCTGTCTGCTTGTGCCCTTCTGTCGTGTGGCTACATCCTGGTCTAGAGGCATTTCTCCTTCTCAACAGAGATTTGTGGGAAAATGAGAGACATGAGGATAAGAGGTTGCTGTGTCTTGAAGTTGTGCAGACTTTTCCTTCTCTCTGCTGTAGGGCAGGAAACCGAGGCTTCCATTCATAGCTGACTGTTTCAATATCAGGGGGCACAGAGTCCTCAGTAACTAGAAACAAATGTATTTTATTCTGATCGAAGAATCATACACTAAATGATAGCAGTAAACTATATGGTGTAAAAATGAAAAGAAAGGGGAATATCATAATTGTGATAAGACCAAAAGAATAAAGCAAATTTTAGGCTCAGAGATCCATTTTTAAATAAGTATATCAAATCTTCAGGTATGTATGGTCATCCTAGGGGTGGATCTGGAGTTTGAGTCTAATGTGGAATGATATAAAGTGTTCGGGTAGTACATGATCAGATTCTAGTACTACCTGGAGAAGGGGTGACACCCTTTTCTGAGAACTTCTATGCCCTGGAGGAGGCAGCAGCCTGTCATGTGGTGGAGAAGGTCAGGAAGGAGACCTGGAATGAGGCCCTCTCCCAAGGATCGGTCAGTGGCTCATTCACATTCAGGTCAGGAAGGGGCACAGGCTCCAGAACTCTGGAAATAGACTGACAGAAAGGGAGGCCGACAACGACAGCCCCTACTCTCCCTCCATCCCAGAGCTGCACTCAGGAATCAGTGAGGAGCAGGAAGGGAAAGCTCCTCACACACTGGGGTCAGGAGCAGCATTCAAGGGATTGCTTGGGAGACAGGCTGAATCTTTTGCAGGACTTCATGCAGAATAAAACAGAGGTGGCTTGTCATCAAATCTGTACCTCTGTCCTTGAGTCTGGTGTTTCTGACTTCCTTTATCTCAGCTCCTTTTCCAGCTCCAGATATATAGCAATTTCCTTTCCTCCCACCCCCCTCATATGATCATTCATTCTTGCTCTTGGTAGTACTGCACACACCAGCTGCACCGGAGCATCTTCTCTGGAGAAGCCATTGGAAGATTTGTTCCTCTGGTTGGAGTTATTGCATGGAGACCCTAGGTCTGGAAAATTCTGGAGCTCAGCAGAAACCACTGACTTCAGGTTAATAAACAGTGGAAAGACATGATTTCACTCTTCCAAATGCTTTGGAGTAACAGAAGGAGGAGTTGGAATACTGCAAGGCTGGAGTCACATTGGCCATGATGCAGGATGCGGTGAACCTTCTTGTCTCTACAGAGCATGTGTCTCTTCCCAGACATGGACACAGCCTCTCTAACAGTTAACTCAGCTGCCCCATCATTCTCTGCCTTGTGTCATCTTCCCCTCGCCCATCACTCATCCCTTCATTCACTCAACAGATAACCGATGTGCAGGTATTGTCTTCTAGGTAGTTTTCTAAGGTCGTGCGGATGCAATGTAAACACAGATACATTCCTGCCCTTATGGTGCCTCTTCTACTGAGAAGAATTGAACTTAGAAAATTATTTTTTTCAGGTGATAGGTGTCAGGGAGGAAAACTATACTGAGGAATACAATGTACAGCTATCTCTCGGTATCTTCAGGAATTCGTTCCTCAACCCAGAAGATTTCAAAATTCACAGATGCTCAAGTCCCTTATTAAAAAAGGGTAGGACTGTTGGCCCTCCACATCCACGGGTCTCACATCCACGCAGCAGGCCACCTGTAGTGGGTCTCAGTTAGTTCATAGAAATCAATCTGCAGTGTGGTTGTCAGGGACCCAAAAAGGAGTAAATTCTGAGCAATATGAGAAGTTGGTCATTCAGAAACTAAGGGGATAGTCACACCGAGAGAAAGCATTCAAAGGGCCTGACAAAACTGGAGCCTATTATACAGAGTGAAGTAAGCCAGAAGGAAAAACACCAATACAGTATACTAACGCATATATATGGAATTTAGAAAGATGATAACAATAACCCTGTGTATGAGACAGCAAAAGAGACACTGATGTATGGAACAGTCTTATGGACTCTGTGGGAGAGGGTGAGGGTGGGAAGATTTGGGAGAATGGCATTGAAACATGTAAAATATCATGTATGAAACGAGATGCCATTCCAGGTTTGATACACGATACTTGATGCATGGGGCTAGTGCACTGGGACGACCCAGAGGGATGGTATGGGGAGGGAGGAGGGAGGAGGGTACAGGATGGGGAGCACATGTATACCTGTGATGGATTCATTTTGATATTTGGCAAAACTAATACAATTATGTAAAGTTTAAAAATAAAATTAAAAAAAAAAAGAAAAAGAAAAATTAGTTTTACAGGACAAGAGCATTTTAATCATGAGCATTAATGATAGAGGGAAATGAGGCTCAGGTGCTTCATACCTGTGAAGATAGGTAAAGAGCAATTTCTTATGGGGTACCAATGGAGCATGTCAGATACTCTAATAATGTGACCTGAAGACGAGTCTGCCAGCTGTGCAGGAACTGTGGGACAGTCAGGAACTCATGCTACCCAGGCCAAATCCCAGAGGCAAGGGATAAGGTAATGGCAACACAGCAGAAGAAAAAGTGCAGATTTGGGATTCTGTTTTCAACTTCAAATGATCAGATTTTAATGAAGGATTCAAAGTGGAGGGAGAGGGGAACAGAGGAGACTTCCTTGTGGCAGGAAAATGTACCTTCATCCTCTCACAAAGCCCCTATTGTTCTCCCTCCCTGAACCACACTCTCCCTCCTGCCCTTAGGCTTCCCCCACCTTCTTCCTGCTATTTCCCTGTTCCTCAGCTTCCCCGGTTCCTGTGCTGAAGGTTGGGTTGGGGTCAGAGAGAGGTGGTGGCCCTAAAGCTTAAAAGTAGCTCATCTTTCTTAGGAGGCGTGAGGATTCAACGCAGAGCAAGGAAGGCTTCGCTTCCACCACCCTCTGTGATAGACATTCAAGATCTGGCTGCATTAAACCTGAGGCCAGCAGCACGGTGGCCACTATTAGAAAAGTTAATTGTCCACATCAGCATATTCCAAGGACACGTTCCTTGGGGTCCACTAGGCCTCCATTTCCAATTTTGTAAAATGCTCACAATAGTACCCAGTCTCAAAGGAGTCTTGGAGGAGTGAAAGTCGTTAGTGATTGCAACACACTCTGTAAGGTCCAGCATGAAGTGAACGGGCAGTTCACATTGTTACTGCTTGTGCTTTATGGTCTAACATCAGGAACATTGCAAAGCAAGTTCCTCTGGAGGGTACAAAGAGGGCTTGTCTCAAATGACCCTCAGATCAGAGCAAGAGGGTCCCAGGGTCAGGTCAGGAGATGTGAGAGGAGAGGAATCTGATCTAAACCCTGTGATTGGTTTTTGTCTGGAACTGAGATTTTACACACCGTGTTTCCACTTGAATCACATAAGGGAGAGAGACGGTGACAACATGGATGGACCTAGAGGGTATTACGTTTGGTGAAACAGCAGAGAGTGAAAGACAAATACTGTATGATGTCACTTATATGTGGAATCTAAACCGCAGATGAGCAAGCATAACAAAACAGAATCAGAGTCATAGATACAGAGAACAAACAGGTGTTTGCCAGAGGGGAGTACAGTGAGGAAATGAAAGAGCCAGGTGAGGGAGATTAAGGTGTACAAAATTCTAGCTATGAAACAAATGAGTCTCAGGTGCACATTTACGGTGTGGGGGAATATAGTCAAAAATTATGTAGTATCTTTGGTAACAAATGACAACTAGATGTCACGGTGTCCATTTTGAAATGTACAGAAATATCGAATCACTCTGCTGTGTATCAGGAGCTAACAGTGCTATAGGTCAACTATACTTCACACACAAACAAATGAAGCAAACTCATAGAAAGAGATTAGGTTTGTGGTTACCAGGGGTAGGGGATGAGAGCGAGGAGGAATTGGATGAAGATAGTCAATCTTCATCTTCAGGTTAAACTATTTTCAGATTAAAAGATAAATAAGTGCTACAGCTGTAATGCACAACATGATAAATACAATTAACACTGCTGTATGTTACATACGAAAGGTGTTAAGAGAGTAAATCCTAACAGTTCTCATAAAAAGGACAATTTTTTTCTATTTC
This sequence comes from Bos indicus x Bos taurus, assembly GCF_003369695.1. Lineage (NCBI taxonomy): Eukaryota > Metazoa > Chordata > Mammalia > Artiodactyla > Bovidae > Bos > Bos indicus x Bos taurus. Next base: position 21,505 of record NW_020867595.1, on the reverse strand, counting down.
TTTAATTTTGCATCCATATGAGATAATGAATGTTCACTAAACTTATTGTGATGATCACTGCATCACGTTTGTAGGTCAAACCATTGTGCTGTACACCTTAAACTTACGTAGTGCTGTGTGTCGATTGTATCTCAGTAAAATTTAAAGAAATAAAAAAGAGTGAGGCAAGGAGTAGGGAAGAGAGCACAGAAATTCTGTTCTCATCCCCAGTTCAAATTACCTATGAAACACAGCCTTTTTTGACACTAAAACTTTACTTATGTTATTAAACATAACTGTTTAAATGGATAACTGTTACTTGTGTCTGAAGTCTGAGTTACAATAATTTCATAAGGACAATGCCTACTTCAAAATTCTTAGTATTTCAAGGTATATTGAACTCAAAACTGGTGACATGAGAGAACTTAGTGAACAGGAACAGCAGGGTGATTAAAATGGAAAAGAATACTGAATAGATCAAATCATTCACATACTCCACTGAGTTAAAAAATGTGACCCACAGCACACCATATGGACATTACCAAATCTGAACTTATCAAAAATTCAGTCTCACCTGGAAGGTGAAATTTGTCTGGAGGGGAATCAAGAGCTTTAGTGGCAACTGATAATGAGAAAGAATGAATTCTTCATTTCCTTTTTAACAAAATGTGAGAGCCTTTTGCCACAGTTCTTTCATTGTGAGCAGTTATCTCAAAAACAGAGATTCAAAACCAAGTGGAGGATTAAATAAATACATTCATTCATCTACTTTAATACCCTCTACACCTTCCCCAAATTTTGGCCAGCTTCTGACCCACAGGGTCCTCCACAGCTTTGACTGTTTAGGAGTTCCTTTGGCCACAACGGTGTGCTGAAGGCCCTTCCCTCCACGTACTTGGCCTTGCTGGTGATGTCCTAACAATCTGAAAGAGCAGTTACACTGTCCCGAGAAACAAGGAACGGTTATGGCTTAATGTGCAGCTTATCAGAACTCTGATGATGAAAAGAAAACCGAAGTTTCCCTCTCTTTCTCCATTTCCATCTCTCCAAGATGCTGGTGCACACACCAGGCAAATTACTCTCACATTTTTTTAAGGTGACTGCAACAACTCCAAACCTTTTACCACCTCAGGAATAAGTCCAGCAGAAGATAGCCCTGTCTTCAACTGCCAACATTTCCATCAAATATATCTGGTTGTGTAAAAGGTTGACCTCAGAATCAACACCTGTGATCTGAGAAATGGAATGCATGCACTGATTAGGTCAAGAATGGTTCAAGGACCCTCATGGTCCTTGAACAAACCATTTTGCAGTATCTATTAGGGTCTTACCTTTCAAACCATTTAACTATATGAGGCAGGATTCTCTTTACATAATTTAGCAAACTATCATAGTACAATGGATGAATGCAAAAGCAGATATAGAATCCAATTGTCAACACAGAGTCAGCCAGTAAAGAAAATGTGAAACAATGGTATTCTGCTTATAAACTTTTTTTTTGTTTTAGAAAATAGGCTTTTAAAAAAAATACATGATATATATCAACATTTAATGATTCACTATTGCTATTATTAAATGAATTTTGAGTTAATGGTTAAGCATTCTAAAATTTCTTGGTCCTAATTTATAATAAAGTACATATAGAGAGATATAATCAAATAAACAAAAGCTCTTTGCTGTTCTCAATAACTTTTATTTCTTTTTTTAAATATTTATTTACTTAGGCTGCACTGGGTCTTATTTGCACATGGGATCTTCCCTCTTTAGTTGCAGCAGATCTTTAGTGTAGCATGCAAACTTTTAATCAGAGCATGTGGGATCTAGCTCCCTGACCAGGGATCAAACCCAGGCCCCCTGCAGTGGGAGCACAGAGTCTTGACAACTGAGCCACAAGGGAAGTTCCTTCAATAACTTTTAGTGATACTGAGAGCAAACATTCTGAGTCCTGCTGTTATGGAATACTGGGCAGAGGTTGGGGTGTGTGGTCGAGGTGAGGTTGTCCCATTCTGAAACTTGGGTTCATACCCACATTGCTGCTCTCCCATAACATTTTGTGAGGCCAGAAAACCAACTGTGGTTTTTCTGGTATCAAGCTATTATTCTAGGCAGTGGGAGGTGGATATTGGTTGTAGGTGATCTATCAAAACAAACAGTAGTGTTTGGTCAGTCATCATGAATTCCACAGGGTCTTAAAATGGGGACTGTTTTACTGAGAGGTCAAATGAGGTTGAATTCTGTGGGCACTTTCCATGGTCTTTATTAAGATGCCTTAGAAGAAACTATGGCACTGTGGTGATCACCAATACCTAGTCTTTGTGTTCCACTCAGTCACAAAGTGAATCTTGCCTATGCCTTTGTTGCATTTGGAAAACGACAGAATTCAGGAGCTCAGCAGTCAGCACTTCCAAATCTTCCTTCAGGTGATTCCATCATCACCTGTTCCCACCCTGGCATTTGGGACTCACTTTAGCTGACTCTGACTTCATAAGCCTATGATGGAATTCGATAGTGTCTCGATATTGGGGCTATTCCAAGGTGAGAGGAAGTGGAGGTACCATTTGCCTTGGGAGCCCAAGACAACTCCAGCTACAAGTACTTCTAATCAGGGATCTGCATCTTAGCATAAGCCTGTGTTCACCTGACCCCATCACCACCTGAGTGCACACGATTAACCTACTGTCATTTTGACATTTTCCCATTGAATAAAGGGAGAAATGATCAAAGGTTTTGGCTGAGACCCACCACGTGAAATAGAAGGCCTCGGTTCATCGTACTTGTGTCTCAAACAGTCAGATGCTTAAGTAAATTTTTTGAATGAAAATAAATATAAATATAATTCATAAATATGAATATAAATATATTCCTATAAATACCTTTTATTAAGGAAACAACATTTTTACCTTGGAAACAAAACCCTGATAAAGCAGGTATTTCAGCCTGGATGATACGCCCTCCTTAGACAAAAGACTCAGAGGCAACCTACACGGATGACACTTACCTTAAACCTACTGTGCATCCTGCCTCCCTCTAAGGAGCAGCCACAATGAAGGAGAACATCAAGCTCTGTTTCTACCTGCTATTATGTCACTCTCAGGGCCTCAGTATAATCTCTAAAATGGGGATAATTATACCTGCCTGATGGAATATTGTGAGGGTTGATTTAAATTTTAAAATTCTTTTACAAATGAGAACAATCAATATGCTCTTAAATATGTTCAGTGTGAATAGAAAATAAGTTATCTATCCTGGTATCTTAGTTTGTGCTTAGTCGCTCAGTCGTGTCCGACTCCTTGGAACCACACGGACTGGGGCCTGCCAGGCTCCTCTGTCCATGGGGATTCTCCAGGCAAGAATACTGGAGTGGGTTGCCATGCCCTCCCTCCAGGGGATCTTCCCAACCAAGAGATTGAACCTAGGTCTCCCACATTGCAGGTGGATTCTTTACCATCTGAGCCACCAGGGAAGCCCAGTATCTTAGTTTATCCTCCATATATAAACATGGTTATTATTTTAACGCTCTCCAGTATTAAAAGCACTTTCTAAGTGCAGTGGGCAGCGCGTCAGTCTCATAAAAGACCAAAGTTTGACCCAATTGATACTGACTCCTCAGATTCCTGTTACAAGAAAAACCAACTGAATTGTGCCAAAAATATTCACTTTTCCCAGGCTTCACTAGGTTCAGCAACACCATGTGTATTTGGAAGGGTTTTCTGTTGTCAAGCCACAGCATCTCCCACCCTACACCCACATAGGAGCTTCAGAACATAAGGCCCTAGGAAAACCCATAGTACCAGAGGTAACCCGCCAATAGCAGGGCACTATAAATAAACACATGATGCTTAATACTGCTGCTTTTGTTCCAGTATATTCATTCCAATTTGTTTATACTAGTAAAACTTTGAAAATAAACAGAATATCCTGAACATGGGGCTGTATAAAATACAATAGTATATCCCTACATACCGGGGTCCAGCCCCGGTTGGATCCAGGGATTCCCTCGGGAGGACGGCGTTGATGAAAAGGATAGCAAAGCAGAGAGATTAGAGGCTCATTATAACTGGTTTACGCGGAAAGTCAATAAAACCCGTGACATCAGGTTTGCTCTGACCACGGAGGCCGCAGGCGCCCTCTCGAATCGCTGAAGGTGCCCCACCTTAGGCACCTTCTCGAGTGGGTCTTAGAAGCCCAGGCAAGTAAGTGGTCCCAGAGGACCCCCACACTCCAATTATATGTCCTGAAGGAAGAACAGAAAAGAAAAGGAGAGAAAAGGAAGCAAGAAAGAACGACACGGGGAGACCAAGCTTTGAGCAAGGCCCGTAGCTTTATTTTCAAAGGGAGCTTATATACCTTAAGTTGTGCATAGAGGATAATAGGGGGTGTAAAGTCATGCAAAGTCAGCAGTCTTTGATCCTTATTGAGAACAGGCTTTCTTTTCTGCAAACTTAACGTATACAAATGGTTTAGGTGATTTACACCATCTTTTGGCCAGAAGACCTGTTAACGTTTTATGATTCTGATAAAGGTTTGTCAACCATAGACTTATTTTCTCTAAGAGTAATTATTTTAAAGTTTGGCGCCATCCTCCGAAGGTGTTAGATAAAGTTGCATTCCTTTAGGGCAAAGGTGCAGTGGGCTTACAACAAAGGAAAGAATGTATTACCTTAAGGGTCTAAAGTTGTTAACACCAAGGCCACTACTTATTTTTTCTATATACCAACTATACTAATTAATAGACTTCCAAGGATACAATACAGGGGATGTGGAAACTTGGCAGCAAGCATTGGCTCAACAATGAAATCTTCTACTATTTCTATTCTGACAATTTCTAACTCTCCGAGAGGCTCTATACTATTTGAATATCTTAAGCTTCCCGTGCCTCTCGGTTGGGAGACTGTAAACAATCGTATGCTGTAGGACTCTGGGTAAACCTGTCAGGCAAATTAGAGAGCCGTCTGAGGGGTTTAGATTGAAACACTCCTATTATGCACAGGAGGCTAATTAACTAGAGCTCCAAATTGATTTCCTTCAGAGAAAGGTGGTCGGGGATAGCCCCGCATTAATGTCAGAGGAGTTGGTGAAAGTCGTAAAATAGTAAAACAGACAGATTCTGGTTTTGGGGTAGACGCTCAGGCAGGTCCACGGCGGGGGAGCCCCTCGAGTCCTGACTCGCCTTTGCATATCAGGCCTCTCCACATGACTTTGTCATGGGTGGAAACTCCCATGCTGGCTCCCGGCCCTTACAAAGGAATACTATTCAGCCATTAAATAGAAGGGGCTTCCCAGATGGCACTAGTGGTAAGGAACCCACCTGCCAATGCAGGAGACTTAAGAGATGCGGGTTTGATCACTGGGTTGGAAAGATCCCCTGGAAAAGAGCATGGCAAACCATCCCAGTGTTCTTGCCTCGAGAATCCCATGGACAGAGGAGCCTGGGGGGCCACAGTACATAGGGTCTCAAAGAGTTGGACACAACTGAAGCAACCAGTACATTAAATAGAATGAGGAACACTCTTGCCACTGGCATGGAATATGTCCAAAATATATTGTCAGTGGGAAAGAGATATTCAATGTAGAACACTGAATATAAAATGTTACTACTTATGGGGGGGAGGTGGGGAAGAGGCATCTATCCACATGTCAACAAACTTATAAATGCCTGTAACATGTAGATGATATAAAGACTGTAAAAGTATACCCAAAAAAACTGAAAAATTATTGCATCTGGAAAATAAAATTTGGACCAAGAACCAAGAGGACAACATTCTTTTTACTAGGTTTGCTCTCTTAGTATGTTTGAATTTACATCTGTCATTTACACGCATCTGTGTGTTTTTAAAGGAAAAAGTCAAATAGACTACTTCACTATAGTCCCTTCTCAGTCGAGGGACCCAAGGAAGAGTCCCTGGTAATAGAAAACTCAAACAAACTTTTCTATTTGTTTTGAAATCGAAAGCTCAAACAAAGCTATTTGCTTTCAAAGCTCATAACTCATATTTATGACATAAAACATAAACTACCATGGTGATGCAGCACAGAGCTGACTTTTCTATTTGTTTTGAAATCGAAAGCTCAAACAAAGCTATTTGCTTTCAAAGCTCATAACTCATATTTATGACATAAAACATAAACTACCATGGTGATGCAGCACAGAAGCTGCAGATATTCCCTCCTTCCTCCACCTGCCTCCTTCAGCACATCAGCCTCCTTCGTGATGGAGAGTTCCTGGTACACAGTAGGCGTTCATAATCTGAAACCTACTTGCTTACTATCCTGAGATTTTCCTCAGTGATTAAAAGAGCCTTTTGAAAGTTCGAAGCCAGGTCGAAGAAGCAGAAAGTCATTAAAAGTTTCCGGTCCTGCTCGGCCCGCGAGTTCCAGGCGGCGCAGCGCCCCCTGCCGACCGAGGAGGCGGCCGTGGGAACCCTCCCCCGAGCGCAAAGGCGCTGAGCCTGTATGTGGGGTCTCCGCAGCTCCAGGCCCCCTCCTCTTCTAGCAGGGCTTCCTCCTCAGGCTGTGCTTGCAAGTCTAGGGTTTGTTTCTAAGAAGGAAGCGGAGGCCCTATGGGTAGAGCATCGAAAGCCCTGTCAAGAGTCCTTGATCTGCGCCTCAGTGGCGGAAGCTCTGCGGGTGAAGAGACCCGAAGAAAAACGCTGTGGGTCCGGTCACCCGGGCCTTGGGTCAGCGCCATCGGAGTTCTATTCGAGCTGCCGTGGGCCGATCGATCAGTGAGCCCAGAGAACATCATCCCAGGAAGGGAACGTGACTTTCCCGTATAGATGCCCACCATCCTATCAGCACATACGCGCGCACGCAAGAACTTGCTGACTCTCCGGGCTCCTGTGTCCTTCAATCCCGCCCAGGAAGAGGGCGAGGAATTCGAGGAACAGGGGAGAACCAGCCAAGAAAACGGGCCAGACTGGAACGAGGCGCAAGCCCAGCACAGAATTTCGCAGCAGCTCCTGCCCTCTGCTGGCGGAAGGCTGATTTACGTTGTGAGAGAGGCAGCTGCGTGGGGTCAGCGAGGGGTGCGGATTTGGGAGCCAGAAGCATTAGAACGGACTGAGGGTCCCCATAGATAAGAAGGGGCTTGTATCGCAGCACATGTCCTACTAGGAAAGGGGGAGTCTATACCAGCTCCCCATTTGACCTCGTGGGTAACCGGCGTGGAGCTTTAGTTGCACAATAGATGGTAAAGGCTGGCATGGAGCCGCTATCCATCAGTGACCTTGGCATCTTGAGAATGTTGTGTAGTGGCAACTGATTTGAGGAGCCTTATTCAGCAAACATTTCTTGAGTACCTATGTGTGAGACGCTGTTAGAGGTATGTGGGAGTCATCAGAGAATACAGCGGACAAAAAGAGAGAGAGACAATAAACATAATAAAGTATGCAAGCTGTATAGACGGGATGATGAGCTCTGTGGGGAAAATACAGCAAGAAGGACAATGAGGCGAAGCTACCAGGAGCATTTTAAACTAAGGGTCATGACAGAGCCAGGAGACACCGGTGTCCCAGACCCAACATGCCGATTGACAGGTCTGTCTGTCTTGAGGGCACCCAGACTGATCTTAAAGGCTTTTCACGCTTGTTTCTGTCACAGAAGCCCCACTGCCAGGTCAGAATCATCAAGGAGGAGGGAGTGATTGGCCATACTTGATGCTGCTGAGCCTGGAGAATCAACTCGGCTGGGGTGGGGAGCTCTCATTTCAAGTGCAAGGAGTGCCCCCTAACTTCTACTTATGGAGCTAAGGAGTCAGTTGAGGAGACTGACAAAGTTCTTGGCCTAGAAGAAGACTGTCTTGTTCAGGTGTGAGTCGGAAAAGGATCTGAGTCGTGTTCTCTGTCCTAGAGGAGGGAATGAAGAGACAGAGAGGAGGAGATCTCTATCTCACTTCCCCCAAATTACCAGTCCTTCTTGCCTCAGACCCCACACCTTCAGCACTCTCCCCTTCTCTTTCTCCTCCCTTGTCTGAGTACTCACATGATAGGCTCACTTTGTCTTCCCTTCCTTTGTCTTGAGCATCCAGTTCAAGCTCCTCCCTCTTCTTTTCCCTCCATCCCACTACCTTGACTCTGCACATTCTTCTAGAGATCTCTACAGGTAGCACACCGATCCACCTCATTTCTAAATAACCACATGGTACTAATGGAATCCTTGTATCAAGGAGCCATGTGTTTGAAAGTCAAAGTTAGTCACTCAGTCGTGTCCAACTTTTTGTAACCCCATGGACTATAGCCCCCCAGGCTCCTCTGTCCATGGAATTCTTCAGGCAAGAATACTGAAGTGGATTGCCATTTCCTTCTCCAGGGGATCTTTCCGACCCAGGGATCAAACCTGGGTCTCCTGCATTGCAAGCAGATGCTTTACCAACTGAGCCACTAGGGAAGCCATGTGTTTAATTCCCACTTTTATCTCTACTTTTCTGTGTCAGCTAGATAAATCACTCCAGGATTCTAGTTCTCAGATGTTAATTGAAGGATTTGGAACAGAACAAGTTCTCTTGTAATTCTCTGAATTCCTGATAAAGGAATTCCTGATAAAGGATGTATGTGTGGGAGAGGAATGTCTACAGAAAGTGCAATCCTCATTTCTGAATTTTTCTACTATGTAAAGCTTATTTTCTTAAAAGATTATGCCTAAATCTGTAGGAAATAAGTCGATACCTGAAATAAAATAATCGTAATATATATACATACATGTGTGTATATGTGATGGTTAATTTTCTGTCAACTTGACTGGCCCATGGGGGGCCCAGATGTTCAGTCAAACCTTATCCTGGGTATTTCTGTGACAGTGGTTTTGGATGAGATTAATATTTAAACTGGTAGACTAGGGGGACTTCCCTGGTGGTCCAGTGGCTAAGACTTTGTGCTCCCAGTGCAGAGGGCCCAGGTTTGATCACTGGTCAGGGAACTAGATCCCACATGCTTCAACTAAGAGTCTACATGCTTCACCTAAAGAGCCCTCATGCCATAACAAAGATTGACAATCCCATGTGCCCCAACTACAACCTGGCATGGCCATATAAATAAAAACAAATATTAAAAAAATTAAAAATTGGTAGACTGAGTAAAACAGATTCCTCGCCCTGACGTGGGTGGCCCTCATCCAGTCAGTTGAAGGCCTGAATAGTTTGCTGTCAGTCAGCGTACATTAGCAGAGTAGTTCCATTCTTCGCTGTCTCCAGTGAGGTTCACGAGTCTCTGGTCGAATAGGAAAGCAAAAGGCCTGGAACTCATTAAACCTAACCGGAAGCTTTGATGGGTGCTATGCAGCAAAGAATTGATGCTTTTGAACGGTGGTGTTGGAGAAGACTCTGGAGAGTCCCTTGGACTGCAAGGAGATCCAACCAGTCCATTCTAAAGGACATCAGCCCTGGGATTTCTTTGGAAGGAATGATGCTAAAGCTGAAACTCCAGTACTTTGGCCACCTCATGCGAAGAGTTGACTCATTGGAAAAGGCTCTCATGCTGGGAGGGATTGGGGACAGGAGGAGAAGGGGACGACAGAGGATGAGATGGCTGGATGGCATCACCGACTCGATGGACGTGAGTTTGAGTGAACTCCGGGAGCTGGTAATGGACAGGGAGGCCTGGCGTGCTGTAATTCATGGGGTCGCAAAGAGTCGGACACGACTGAACGACTGAACTGAACTGATGCAGTGTAAAATATCTGTGCATCATTCACAATTTTTATGACTCTTGGTGTGCTGAAAATAAAGGCAAAATATGTTGAAAATAATAAGAAAGCCACCACTTCTTTGATGCACCCATTTCATACATGGCAGTTGGAATTAAGCCCCCCAATAAGGCTGCCCAATAGGTAACACTCCCTACACTTTCTAGTGTTTTCTCACCTGTACTCAAGACCCAGCATGACCCACTAGTAGACCTAGGATGTCTGTGGACAGTATGCAGGAGGAATTTTACTCTTTCTCTGGGATAAGGGAAGGTAAGCTCCTTGGCTGAGGTCTCATGGTTGGTGAGGGGCAGAGCTGTGAGTCAAACCTTGTTCTCTGTTTTTAAAAAGCCATGCACTTTAACAGACAAACAACCTTGTTCCTCTCACGTAAGACCAAGAGGAAGCATGGGATAATACCCCACACAGGAAAATATCCTGGCTTTGGAGGAAGAACATACGTTAACAATTAAGAGCCCCCAAATTCCTCTATAAATGGCATCAAAGGGAAAGCCTTACTGCTAGAAATTATCAGCAGTAACGTCTATTATTTTTTTTTCTAATTTTATTTTATTTTTAAACTTTACATAATTGTATTAGTTTTGCCAAATATCAAAATGAATCCGCCACAAGTATACATGTGTTCCCCATCCTGAACCCTCCTCCCTCCTCCCTCCGCATACCATCCCTCTGGGTCGTCCCAGTGCACTAGCCCCAAGCATCCAGTATCGTGCATCGAACCTGGACTGGCAACTCGTTTCTTACATGATATTTTACATGTTTCAATGCCATTCTCCCAAATCTTCCCACCCTCTCCCTCTCCCACAGAGTCCGTAAGACTGTTCTATACATCAGTGTCTCTTTTGCTGTCTCGTACACCGGGTTATTGTTACCATCTTTCTAAATTCCATATATATGCGTTAGTATACTGTATTGGTGTTTTTCCTTCTGGCTTACTTCACTCTGTATAATAGGCTCCAGTTTCATCCACCTCATTAGAACTGATTCAAATGTATTCTTTTTAATGGCTGAGTAATACTCCATTGTGTATATGTACCACAGCTTTCTTATCCATTCATCTGCTGATGGACATCTAGGTTGCTTCCATGTCCTGGCTATTATAAACAGTGCTGCGATGAACATTGGGGTACACGTGTCTCTTTCCCTTCTGGTTTCCTCAGTGTGTATGCCCAGCAGTGGGATTGCTGGATCATAAGGCAGTTCTATTTCCAGTTTTTTAAGGAATCTCCACACTGTTCTCCATAGTGGCTGTACTAGTTTGCATTCCCACCAACAGTGTAAGAGGGTTCCCTTTTCTCCACACCCTCTCCAGCATTTGTTATTTGTAGACTTTTGGATCGCAGCCATTCTGACTGGTGTGAAATGGTACCTCATAGGGGTTTTGATTTGCATTTCTCTGATAATGAGTGATGTTGAGCATCTTTTCATGTGTTTGTTAGCCATCTATATGTCTTCTTTGGAGAAATGTCTATTTAGTTCTTTGACCCATTTTTTGATTGGGTCGTTTATTTTTCTGGAGTTGAGCTGTAGGAGTTGCTTGTATATTTTTGAGATTAGTTGTTTGTCAGAGTAACGTCTATTATTGAGAAACAAGTGGAATAGCTCAACCTGAGAAGCCAATTAGGGCATAGACCCAGGTAAGCCTGACTTTATCTCAAGCTTTCCCAGACATCAGATATCCTGCATGATAGCTCCATTCCAATTGTATTATTCATTAACATTTCCCTTTTATCAACTCAGTTTTTACACAATTTTGTTCTAAGCCAGAATACATATGAAAACACAGATTTGACACACTGATTATTCATCACATTAAAATAAATCCCTAACAATTAACACCTTAAATATTTATCTGTGTACTCCTTGACATCAGTGAGCTCACTTCTCGCCAATTGTACACATTTCATATTTTTACAAACAGTTACACCTACAGAAGAATAAAAAACCCAAAAACCCAAGCACAGTAGGAAAAAATGAACCCAAAAATCAAAGATTTGGTCATATTTAATCAACTCTGTTCAAAAGAAAAGCTACTCCAAGCAGTGTTCTTAATTATAAAATGTTATTACCACAGTCCTTCTTTCCTTGCCAGCAAGTTCATTGTTGCCCCTGTAACAGCCACTGCATTAGGAAAGCTGTGTCCAGGAATGTATTAACAGTTGGCAACTGCCTATCAGCAGATTAAGGGCACACGTTGCAAGAGCTCCTTAGGGCTGAAGAAATTTCAAGTACCAAACATCAAGATGGCTTTGAGAAACCCTGTGGCCAAAGCCCTCAACAGTTGTTTTTACCACAGTGCAAAAGACTTTTTTCCCAAGACTATATCTTACAATGTCCCTCAACTACAAATAATAGCATAATGACATTGGCTGCTACTTCAGGGCTGTTGGAATACAGATGGGGCGATTAAGCTAATGAAATAACAGAATGAGCTCACATTTAGCAGTCTTTTGATACTAAAGAAAAATCATCCTGAGAATTCCAGTTTAATTATGGGTTTATATTAATCCCTTTTCAAATAAACAAATCCTCAGCCCAAGATCTTTCTTGTCAGCTGAATCATTTGGGTTTGATTGGAAGGAAATGGAGGGCAGTTAAAAATGTGCAGGGAAAATCTATAGAAGAAACTATCAGAAATTATGTTTGGGGATGTTCTCTGAACACAATCTAAAGAAGAATGATCAGGGATCAGGCAGAGTATCAGCCAGACTCCTCTTGGGACTGTTAACAAGTCTGACAGCTTATGAACCCAAATGTGTGCAGGAGTCGGATAGGTATCATCCCTGAGTGAACAGACAGGATGGGAGTCAGGAGGGAGGAATGGAGCCAGGGAAGATTTCTTGAGCTTTTTAGAAGTGGCCTATTCTACTCAGCTCTGGCTGATGGTTACATGGCCACACTTTGAGGCTATTTTAAGGCAAGCCAAGGATCATATTTTCTATATGAAAATCCCTCTTTGGAAAGGTTATCATGGACTCCAAAAATTAGTTTAAACATTAAAAAATAACATCATCAACAAAACCCACTGACTAAGCCAATCAGATCGGCTTTTGAACCAGACAGACCCCTATAACTGGAGTATATGGGTTTGCCTCATATTATAGATGCTTGAGTACCCTTGTGGCTCAGCTGGTAAAGAATCTGCCTGCAATGCGGGAGACCTGGGCTCAATCCCTGGGTTAGGAAGATCCCCTGGAGAAGGGAAAGACTACCCATTCCAGTATTCTTGCCTGGAGAATTCCATGGACTTCCATGGAAGAGTCATGACTCTTTGCAACACGACTGAGCGACTTTCACGTTCTACAGCCTTGCTGCCCACTGAGACTCTAAATCATTGCAGAAGGGCTACATTATTCTTAATTCAAGTTTATACCCTTTTCATGTATAAAAGCTGGTTTTAGAAAAGGCAGAGGAACCAGAGATCAAATTGCCGACATCCTCTGGATCATCAAAAAAGCAAGACAGTTTCAGAAAAACATCTATTTCTGCTTTACTGACTATGCCAAAGCCTTTGACTGTGTGGATCACAATAAACTGTGGAAAATTCTGGAAGAGATCGGAATACCAGACCACCTGACCGGCCTCTTGAAAAATCTGTATGCAGGTCATGAAGCAACTAGAACTTAGAACAAGTTAGAACTGGACATGGAACAACAGACTGGTTCCAAATAGGAAAAGGAGTGCATCAAGGCTGTATATTTTCACCCTGCTTATTTAACTTATATGCAGAGTACATCATGAGAAACGCTGGGCTGGACTGGAAGGAACACAAGCTGGAATCAAGATTGCCGGGAGAAATATCAATAACCTCAGATATGCAGATGACACCACCCTTATGGCAGAAAGTGAAGAAGAACTAAAGAGCCTATTGATGAAAGTGAAAAAGGAGAGTGAAAAAGCTGGCTTAGAGTTCAATATTCAGAAACTAAGATCATGGCATCCAGTCCCATCACTTCATGGCAAACAGATGGGAAAACAATGAAACAGTGGCTGACTTTATTTGGGGGGGCTCCAAAATCACTGCAGATGATGACTGAAGCCATGAAATTAAAAGACATTTACTCCTTGGAAGGAAAGTTATGACCAACCTAGACAGCATATTCAAAAGCAGAGACATTACTTTGTCAACAAAGGTCCGTCTAGTCAAGGCTCTGGTTTTTCCAGTAGTCATGTATGGATGTGAGAGTTGGACTATAAAGAAAGCTGAGTGCCGAAGAACTGATGCTTTTGAACTGTGGTGTTGTGGAAGACTCTTGAGAGTCCCTTGGACTGCAAGGAGATCCAACCAGTCCATTCTAAATGAGATCAGTCCTGAGTGTTCATTGGAGGGACTGATGCTGAAGCTGAAACTCCAATACTTTGGCCACCTGATGCGAAGAGCAGACTCATTTGAAAAGACCCTGATGCTGGGCAAGATTGAAGGCAGGAGGAGAAGGAGACGACAGAGGATGGGATGGTTGGATGGCATCACCGACTCAATGGACATGAGTTTGGGTAAACTCCAGGAGTTGGTGATGGACAGGGAAGCCTGGTGTGCTGCGTTCCATGGGGTTGCAAAGAGTCAGACATGACTGAGTGACTGAACTGAGCTGAACAACCTATAAAAAGGGCTTTCCAGGTGGTGGTAGTGGTAAAGAACCTGCCTTCCAATGGAAGTAGACATAAGAGACACAGGTTCAATCCCTAGGTTGAGAAGATCCCCTGGAGGAGAGCATGGCAATCCACTCCAGTATTCTCGCCTGGAGAATCTCAAGGACAGTGTAGACTGCGGGCTATGATCCATAGGGTCACAAAGAGTCAGACGTGACTGACACAACTCAGCACACATGCACACACCTATAAAAATATTTCACACCCAGTATATATACAAAAAGCTACTTGATACTCAAAATAATTAAGGAATTCCACAAAACAAGAGGACACAGCACAGTGCTAATAGCTCAGCCTTCAGTCCTATCCAGGTCAACATTTGTGTCCAGATTTATAGAAGGACATCAGTGGTAACATGATCACATTTGCAGATAAGAATACAGAAAGGGAGTGAAAAACTACATGAATTCATTTTGTTGAAAGATGATATTATGCCAGTTTAAGAGTCTGATCCCAATTTTTCTCACCTAGAAGCTGGACCAGTGACTTAATGTCTCTTAGCACTTAGGCCTTCCCTGCCTTTGTGCACTGTTGCACATCAATTCCTTTGTCCAGAATGCTCATCCTTACCCTAATGCCCAGCAAACTCCTGCTCATCCTCATGACCCAGCACAGAAGAGGCTTCCAGCCTCCTCCTAGAAGCCTTCCTGGACCCATCAAGGAAAGTAACTTCCTCCACCTCCTGAACTCCCATTAAATCATGCTTACACCAGCGATATTATTGTCCTTCTATCACAAATTCAGTTTCTCTACTTCCCATAGGTTACTTGGGAATCTAGACTCCATTTCATGTATCTTGCTATACCCTGTGATTAACACGGTTTCAGGAAGAGTGCACTGTCCTTAAATGACTGATTTACAAAAGAAAATTCCCAATTTACATAATGAAATATAAGCACCTGGAATGTACATGACAGTTGTGTAGAAAACTGTTCGTGCATGCTCAGTCGCTTCAGTCATGTCTGACTCTTGGCGACCCTATAGACTGTAGCCCACCAGGATCCTCTGTCCATGTGATTCTCCAGGCAAGGATATTAGAGAGGGTAGCCATGCCCTCCTTCAGAGGATCTTCTCAACCCAGGGATCAAACCTGCATCTCTTGCACTGCAGGTGGATTATTTGCCGCTGAGCCACTGGGGAAGACCAGAAAACAGCACAAATGTGAATCAATGCAAGATCCTCGAAACCGAGATTGTATTCTTTTACAGAAAGTCTTCTGTGTTTTTTCAGATTGTTGGCTGACATAGAGTAGGAGCAATAATCAGGTTCAGACTGAAAATTAATAAATCCAATACAAATGAAACAGAGGGAAGAGCTCAAGAAGCACTTAACAAACTGTACTAACCTCTGCACAATTTTGAACAGCAAGAAGTCCAAAGGCTTAAGTTTCTAGCATCAGGAAATGATGAGATGGAGAAAGCTTATGTGAATTAAAAACAAGGAACATTACTAAAAATAAAAAGGAACCTGGGTTCCTCCTTTGCAAGCAGCCTTCCCTGGCTCTATTTCTCCTGAGTATTAGGTTGTTTTTTGTTTTTGGTTTTTTTTTTGTGGTGGGGGGAACACATTTGTGGGATCTTAACCCACTCCAGTGTTCTTGCCTGGAGAATCCCAGGGACAGGGGAGCCTGTGGGCTGCCATCCATGGGGTCGCACAAAGTTGGACACGACTGAAGCCACTTGGCAGCAGCAGCAGACCTGCTAATGATGGTGGGGGAGGGGCAGCTGCAGGTTGTAGTGTAAGTAGATTTCATAGATCTTATATTGATAGGTCTCCTTGGTAGACAAGCCTCAAAAGCCTTTTGTCTAATTCGGCAACAAGGCAAGAGCTGATAACAGCAGTCAGGAAATTGAGTTGGGGTATCATAACTAGATTTCAATATCCTTTAACTTCTGCTTGATCATTAGCCAAGAAAAGAGGACTGTCTCTTTTTTTAACTTTACTATCCTTAGCTACTCTTGTTTAATTCACACAATAGTTCTGACAAGTATGTTATTATTTACAGAGTTCACAATTTCCTGTGTTCATGGCCCTGCATAACTGGCCATATGGCTTAAAGTAGCCCACCCTCTGGTGTGTTCCACGTGGCCAAGTGTCAATAGTACGTAGAGCATATCACGTCTCAGAAGCAGTAGAGATCTGATTCAAATCAAGATCCTTTACCTGACCACAACTTTTTTTTTTTTTTAATTTATTTGGTGGTGCCAGCTCTTAGTTTTGGCACCCGGGATCTAGTTCCCTTACTAGGAATCGAACCAGGGCCCCACTGGGAGTGTGGAGTCTTGCCACTGGACCACTAGCAAAGTCCCTGACCCTAACTTTCTGAAGAGGGCATGTGGCAGGCCTCAGGACTAAGAAAGGTTTAGAAATTTATTCTCCATGAAAAAACGTGTCTTCATGTTGAGGGGAAAAGGTCCCTTTGAAGTGTTACACTAACCCAGTTCTCTGAAAACAACCAAGAGGAAAAGGCACACTACCTAAAATTAGTAGTTGTGATTAGTGGCACCCTGCTTATTTAACTTCTATGCAGAGTACATCATGAGAAACGTTGGGCTGGCAGAAGCACAAGGTGGAATCAAGATTGCCGGGAGAAATATCAATAACCTCAGATATGCAGATGACACCACCCTTATGGCAGAAAGTGAAGAAGAACTAAAGAGCCTCCTGATGAAAGTGAAAGAGGAAAGTGAAAAAGTTGGCATAAAGTTCAACATTCAGAAAACTAAGATCATGGCATCCAGTCCCATCACTTCATGGCAAATAGATGGGGAAACAGTGGAAACAGTGGTTGACTTTCTTTTGGGGGGCTCCAAAATCACTGAAGATGGTTAATTGCAGCCATGAAATTAAAAGACACTTACTCCTTGGAAGGAAAGTATGACCAACCTAGACAGCATATTCAAAGCAGAGACATTACTTTGCCAACAAAAGTCGTCTAGTCAAGGCTATGGTTTTCCTGTGCGTCATGTATGGATGTGAGAGTTGGACTGTGAAGAAAGCTGAGTGCCGAAAGAATTGATGCTTTTTGAACTGTTGGTGTTGGAGAAGACTCTGGAGAGTCCGGTTTGGACTGCAAGGAGATCTAACCAAGTCCATTCTGAAGGAGATCAGCCCCTGGGATTTCTTTGGAAGGAATGATGCTAAAGCTGAAACTCCAGTACTTTGGCCACCTCATGCGAAGAGTTGACTCATTGGAAAAGACTCTGATGCTGGGAGGGATTGGGGGCAGGAGGAGAAGGGGACAACAGAGGATGAGATGGCTGGATGGCATCACTGACTCGATGGACGTGAGTCTGGGTGAACTCCGGGAGTTGGTGATGGACAGGGAGGCCTGGCGTGCTGTGATTCATGGGGTCGCAAAGAGTCGGACACGGCTGAGCGACTGAACTGAAACTGAACTGAGTCCTATCTAGGTCACCATTATGTCAATGTTTATTTAAAGACATCAATGGTAAAATAATTGCATTTCTAGATGACCAGAAATATAGAAAGACAGTAAAAATAAATAACCTGGATTAATTTTCGTGGCAGACTGTACAGTACCATTTAAGGACCTAATCTAGTTTTCTAACTTAGAGGTTAGACCAGAGATTTAACATCTCTTACTGAAGGCTCTTCATACCTTAATACATTTTTCCTGTCTGTACAGTGTCCCACACCATCTTCTAAGTCTAGAATGCTCATTTATTCCATAAAGTCCCTAAACGCTACTTATCCTTTATAACCCTGCTCAAATGGACATTTCCTCTGGAAACCTTCCTATCCCTTTGTCTGAAGTGCCCCTCAAAAAATGTCTTCACACAATGTTTTTACCTCTATCACACTGTAATAAAATCACGGGTGTACCATAATTTTTCTCTGCTTCTCTGAGGACCAAGAGTATGTTTCATGCATCAAGTTATTACGCTATGACTTCCCATAGTTCCAGGAAGGCAATGTCTTATCCATAATGCCTCATTTTATAAATTAAAAAAGTTTTTCCTGTTAACAATGAGAAATGAAATGTACTAGAAAGATAAATGGTGGCTCTAAGGCAGACTGTTTTGTAGAAAATATCACAGATTAAAAGAATGCAAGAATTCAAGCTCTAGCTTAGAATCCCCTCTTTAATACTAAATGTTCATTCTCTGGTAGATCTTACAGACTTTCTTTTAGGTGTTTAAGGTTATGCTACTTAACAGGAAGCGAGAGCAAAAATCAGGCCAGGATAAAAACAAAAGAAAGTGAATTCAGTTGCATGGGAAGCAGGAAAAAAAAAAGCAACAAGAACAGAAACTCATAGATGCAAACTAATTGCTTATAGGATTTTGTGCAATGAGAAATCCAGAGCTTCAATTTTCCAGCACAGGGAGGTGAAGAGATAAAGAATATTTGGGTGAGAGGGAACCGGGACGATTACTAAAAATTAAACGGAGACCTGAATTCCTCTTGTGCAAACAAGCCTCCCTGACCCTTATTTGCTGAGTACTGGGCCTGCCTTTATGTACTTTAGTCTTTCAATGTGTTGCCCCCAAGCTAAGTTATAAAATCTAAGGCCATTCTGCAGCCAGTGATACTTTTTATCTGAAATCCAGACCCAGTGGCAGAGCTGGGCCCTGAACAATCCTAGATTGTTCAATTCTAGGCATCTGCCTAGAATTAGGTTTCCTACAAGAGAAGCAGCAGTGGTGTGTCCCTGGGGACACACAGATTGGCAAATGATGAAACAGGCTCATTGCATGAGTGGGCCCTGTGCCAGTCTGCGGGTTTCTTCATGCCCTAAACTTGGAACCCTCGTGCTTCTGCTGGCCCCACCCACAGGGACTGCTCTATATCTCCAGTCCCAAGGATGGGGGTACACCAGCTGCCCCTGAGCCCCAGGACATTCAGCTGGATCTGTTCTCACAGGAGCCACAGCAGAGGTACTGGGTAAGACAAGGAGCCCTAGGGCTGAAGTTAGAGCCCAGGGCACAGGACAGACTTTGGGGTGAGGAGAAAGGAGCTAGAAACACAGTGACAGCCAGGGTCTGCTGGGTGAGTGAGGAGGGACTGTACTATTAGTGGCTGGGATGCAAAATATACCCTTCTTTTCACAGGAAACATGGTTCCAATACAGCAGGATTCTCGGCTTTGTCTCATTTTGCTGCTGGGGCTCTTGGGAATGGTGATCTCACTCCATGCCCAACCTGGTACTTTAACCCGGGCTCAGTGGTTTGAGATTCAGCACATAAATATGGCCCACCCTCAATGCAATGCCGCAATGAGAGTGGTTAACGGTTACAGAATGGTATGTAAAAATAAAAATACTTTTCTCCACAGAACATTTGCTTATGTAGCTGGTATTTGTAACACCCCAAATGTAACCTGCTCTAAACCAGGCAGGATGAACTGTCATAATAGCTCAGTCCAAGTGCCTATAACCTACTGCAACCTCACAAGACCTGCATTGAATTACACAAACTGCAATACCAACAGACAAGGGCATGGAGGATCTTCATCGTTGCCTGTGACAACAGATCACCTCGGGACAGTCCCAGGTACCCTGTGGTTCCAGTTCACTTGGATAACATCATCTAAATTTGGGGTCAGCACTTTGGCCTGTGCTTACCTGCCAAGCCCCATGGTCATAGCTGCAGTCCTATCTCCTGATCTTCCCGGGAGACCAGCATCAGTCCTCATGGCACCAGCCCCCCTGTGCCCTTTAAGCTTTGCTCAGCTGAAGCTACATATGTACCCACAATAAACTGTACAACATTACACACAAGGCTCTGTGTGTCTGCTTGTGCCCTTCTGTCGTGTGGCTACATCCTGGTCTAGAGGCATTTCTCCTTCTCAACAGAGATTTGTGGGAAAATGAGAGACATGAGGATAAGAGGTTGCTGTGTCTTGAAGTTGTGCAGACTTTTCCTTCTCTCTGCTGTAGGGCAGGAAACCGAGGCTTCCATTCATAGCTGACTGTTTCAATATCAGGGGGCACAGAGTCCTCAGTAACTAGAAACAAATGTATTTTATTCTGATGGAAGAATCATACACTAAATGATAGCAGTAAACTATATGGTGTAAAAATGAAAAGAAAGGGGGGAATTCATATTGTGATAAGACCAAAAGAAAAAAGCAAATTTTAGGCTCAGAGATCCATTTTTAAATAAGTATATCAAATCTTCAGGTATGTATGGTCATCCTAGGGGTGGATCCAGTTTGAGTCTAATGTGGAATGATATAAAGTGTTCGGTAGTACATGATCAGATTCTAGTACTACCTGGAGAAGGGGTGACACCCTTTTCTGAGAACTTCTATGCCCTGGAGGAGGCAGCAGCCTGTCATGTGGTGGAGAAGGTCAGGAAGGAGACCTGGAATGAGGCCCTCTCCCAAGGATCGGTCAGTGGCTCATTCACATTCAGGTCAGGAAGGGGCACAGGCTCCAGGACTCTGGAAATAGACTGACAGAAAAGGAAGCCCATACGACAGCCCCTACTCTCCCTCCATCCCAGAGCTGCACTCAGGAATCAGTGAGGAGCAGAAGGGAAAGCTCCTCACACACTGGGGTCAGAGAGCAGCATTCAAGGGATTGCTTGGGAGACAGGCTGAATCTTTTGCAGGACTTCATGCAGAATAAAACAGAGGTGGCTTGTCATCAAATCTGTACCTCTGTCCTTGAGTCTGGTGTTTCTGACTTCCTTTATATCGGCTCCTTTTCCAGCTCCAGATATATAGCAATTTCCTTTCCTCCCACCCCCCTCAATGATCATTCATTCTTGCTCTTGGTAGTACTGCACACACCAGCTGCACTGGAGCATCTTCTCTGGAGAAGCCATTGGAAGATTTGTTCCTCTGGTTGGAGTTATTGCATGGAGACCTAGGTTTGGAAAATTCTGGAGCTCAGCAGAAACCACTGACTTCAGGTTAATAAACAGTGGAAAGACATGATTTCACTCTTCCAAATGCTTTGGAGTAACAGAAGGAGGAGTGGGAATACTGCAAGGTGGAGTCACATTGGCCATGATGCAGGATGCAGTGAACCTTCTTGTCTCTACAGAGCATGTGTCTCTTCCCAGACATGGACACAGCCTCCTTAACAGTTAACTCAGCTGCCCCATCATTCTCTGCCTTGTGTCGTCTTCCCCTCGCCCATCACTCATCCCTTCATTCACTCAACAGATAACCGATGTGCAGGTATTGTCTTCTAGGTAGTTTTCTA